>NC_053426.1:68806869-69118300 GCF_007990345.1 Gossypium hirsutum
AGCAGTGTCATGAGATTGAAAAATCATTAAAAATAGTAGGAGTGGAATTAATTGATGAATAAATTATGTAATCGAAGCTCGATGAGTCTGTTTTCATGAGGAAGTAACAAAAAGATCATATGGGCAGTATATTAAGAGATAATCAGATTTTTGTGGGACAGGGCCAGAACTGTTTCTGGATTCCCTGCTCCGACTTTGGAAATTCATTACAAATTAACCAGAGATAATTAGGGGTCGTACCATTTATGTACAGATTCCTCTCTGAGTCTAGTTTTCATAGAAACAAACATCATCAGTATTGGAGCCCCGTGCAGGGAGATATCCAAGTCGTAATGGGCAAAGGTCAGTGTAGTCGACCCCTGCAACTGGGGAGACTTTGACTAATAAACTGTACTAATTGGCCCGACCAAAAATTCTAGAAAAAAATACATAGATGGGCACATGAGTCTAGTTTCTGGGAAAAATTACAAAACTGATTTTCGAGTTACGAAACTCAAGATATGATTTTTAAAACGACTAGTACACAGATTGGGCAGTGTCTGGAAAATAAATTTTGTAAGGAGTTAAAGCCAGTTAACACCTCGTGTTCGACTCCGGTGTCGGTTTCGGGTTCGGGGTGTTACATTTAATTGGTATCAGAGCCATGGTTTAGTCGGTTCTAGAACTACCATAGCGCGTATGAGTCTAGCTATACATGCCGAATGTTAATGTTTAAATGTGTGATGACTTCTGACGGTGGAAATGTTTTGTTTTGATTAGTAAATGGACCCCGGTGAAGAAAGAACCCTAGCGGATGACGTTGAGAGCGTAGCGGCTGCTCCTGCACAAGGGACGCCGCCTGTTGAACCTCAGTCATCTGCGAATAATCAAGGTGAGGGGGCTAAACAAGCCTTCTTTACCATGATGAATGAGTGGGTCGCGCAATATGCCCGAACCAACCCGGCTGTCCAACAATTCCCAAATTTGAATAGTCCACCCCAAGAGCCTGTAATGCCATCAGTCGCTGATCCTGTGAGGCTGAGTAAGCCACCTGTAGACTTGATTAGGAAGCGTGGGGCCGAGGAGTTCAAGGCCATAGTGACTGATGATGCCGAAAGGGCCGAGTTCTGGCTTGATAACACCATTCGGGTGTTCGATGAATTGTCATGCACACCCGACGAATGTCTAAAATGTGCTGTATCTTTGTTGCGAGACTCAGCCTTCTATTGGTGGAGGACCTTGATTTCCATAGTCCCGAACGAGCGAGTAACTTGGGACTTCTTTCAAACGGAATTCCGGAAGAAATTTATTAGCCAACGGTTCATTGATCAGAAGCGTAAGGAGTTCTTGGAACTCAAGCAAGGCCGTATGACTGTATCTGAATACGAACATGAATTCGTAAGACTTAGTAGGTATGCCCGGGAGTGTGTAGCTGATGAGGTTGCTATGTGCAAAAGATTCGAGGAAGGATTGAATGAAGATTTAAAGCTACTAATGGGTATTTTGGAAATAAAGGAATTCGTAACACTAGTCGAACGAGCCTGCAAGGCGGAAGAACTTGGAAAGGAGAAGAGGAAGGCTGAATTTGAAGCTAGAGATTATCGTAAAAGATCGATGGGTAAAGCTCCGTTCTCAGCTGTAAAGAAGTTCAGGGAGGACATTAATAAGTCGAGGGCGACTGCGGGAATTTCCATCAGGGCAAGACCATCGATGGGCTCCCGAGCTACTTCGGTAGCTAGTGTGGGCAATAATCGTCACGAGAAACCTGAATGTCCCCAGTGTGGAAGACGACACCTAGGTGAATGTTGGGGCAAGTCTACTAACAGGGCCTGTTACGGATGCGGTTCGAAGGACCACTTCATTAGAGATTGCACGGAGCTGGATGAGAAGAATAAGATTCAAGGTGCAAGACCTAGTGGAGTGACATCTAGAGGTAGACCACCGAGAATTTTAGGAGGCAGGGGTGGTAGTCAGAGGGGGGCCTCTGATACGGCCGATCGCGCCGAGAACCGTACTCCTGCTAGAGCATATGCCATTCGCGCACGAGAGGAGGCATCCTCCCCCGACGTCATCACTGGTACCTTCACTCTCTTTGATACTAATGTGATTGCATTGATTGACCCTGGCTCTACTCATTCATATGTATGCGAAACCTTAGCATCCAGTAAGACTCTACCTGTTGAGTCTACTGAGCTAGTAATTCGAGTGTCAAACCCTTTGGGTCAATGCGTACTTGTTGATAAAGTGTGTAAGAGATGCCCTCTAATAATCCGAGAATCCTGTTTTCCGGCTGATTTGATGCTTTTGCCGTTCGACGAGTTTGATGTTATTCTTGGTTTGGATTGGTTAACCGCGCATGATGCGGTTGTGAATTGCAAAAGCAAGACTATCGATTTGAGGTGCGCGAATAACGAAATAATCCGAGTTGAGTCTGCGGACTTAAGGGGGTTGCCAGCTGTAATATCAGCAATGTTGGCCCAGAAATATGTAAGGAAAGGGTGCGAAGCATACCTCGCGTATGTACTTGATGACAAGAAGTTAGAAAAGAAACCCGAGTCGGTGCCGGTGGTTTGTGAATACCCGGATGTTTTTCCTGAAGAGTTACCGGGTTTGCCACCTGTTCGGGAAGTAGAGTTTGGAATTGAGCTTGTACCTGGAACTACGCCAATTTCGATCACTCCGTATCGTATGGCACTAACCGAGTTAAAAGAGTTGAAAGCTCAGTTGCAAGAATTGACGGATAGAGGTTTCGCTCGACCGAGTTTCTCACCTTGGGGTGCACCAGTACAGTCTAACAGAAAACTTATGGATTTGGCACCTGAGACTCGTAACCACACTTTTAGGAAAATATTCAGAAAAACATTTCAAATACATTAAATCTTTTCAAACCTTTTTGAAACAATTCTTTCGAAAATCCAATTTTAAAACCCATTCCACAGCCGAGTTTTACAACTTGGCTCTAATACCACAAATGTAACACCCCAAACCCGGCCTAGATGCTATGGCCGAAATCTGGCGTGTCACATGAAGTGTTTTTCGAAAACCATGTTCTGAGTGAAAACCTTTCTCATTGTTTAAAACCTCTGGCCATTTTAAAACTTGTGAAAACCTCAGTTTCCGTTGGTTTATTAAAGTCCATTCTCTTGTAAAACATTATTACCTTTAACACTTTATTTGCTCCGAAAGCTTAATTTAAAGTTTTGCGGAAACGTGATACTTTGAAAAACAATTATTGTTTTGGAAAAGAAAATCGTGTTCCACTCCAGCAGTTATAAAACAATATATAAAATTTCAAATTTAGAATCAGAAATTAAAAGAGGCCTTATTACAACCCAGATCAAATATAAGTACTTGTACATAGATAACTTAAAGAAAGTCAGAAACAATAGCAGTTGTGTGGCCACCTTCGAGTCCCTCGCAACACCAGTCCTCCTAACGCTGGGGATTACCTGCACAGTTAATAAACGGGGTGAGTTTATGAAAACTCAGTGTGTAATCCCCTCCTAAACTAAAACAGTTAGTAAATAGAAAAAATTCAGAATCAGCCTGGGCTGGAGCCCATTACAGTAATAAAACAATGTGTATGCGCCAAAGCCCAGTACAATTTCACTTGGGTCTTAGCCCTCATCAGAATCAATTGGGCCTAGCCCATTCTCAAAATCAGTAATAGTTGGGCCTAGCCCATTAACACAATCAGTGGGCCTAAGCCCAGTACAAAATCAGTATCAGATGCAGATATGCTGACAGATTCTAGCCCAGTCCAACCAACACACCACCCGTACCAACCAACACACCATGAAGGGATAAAATCAACCCACCCAGCCAACACACCAAGCTTAGCACCGGTTGTGGCACTAAGTCAACAAGACAGCTCAACGCCATAGTCAGGATGACTAAAGGCCGTAAATATCGCAACAACGCTGCCAGTTAACAGAACGACTATAAGCCATAAGTATCGTAGAAAGGCTGAAAGCCTTGTAAAGAACGACTACTGGTCGTACACTTCCTCAGTCAATAATAACCCAACCCCATGCAGTATGTCATGTCATAAATAATACGTGTATGCAAAGTCATACTTAGTACAATCATATATGTAAATCATAAGCACATCAGTCATACGGAACATAAGGGCATAATCGTCATTCAACCATACAGGGGTATTATAGTCATTTTACCCTACATGGGCATTACGATCATTTTACACTACAAGGGTATTTCAGTAATTTTATTAATATTGGGATCTTAACGACCTAACAGAAGGTCCACCGTCACCTCGAGTGACTTAAGTAACCTAAAAACATATAACGGTGCAAATGGGCCTAAGGCCCATTACTCGGCCTAAGTGGGCCCACACCCTCGTGTGGCCCATTTAGCCCAAATTTAGATACGACTATGTAACCTACATAACCCAATCTAATAATTATCACAAATTGCAGATTTAATCCGTGTGGGGCCCTCAAGCCCATTGGGCCCACACGACCCATCTAGGCCCAACGTTGTCCAGAACTACCTAAGTCATGTGCGCGACATGACAAGTCTACCTACGTCCCACTTAACAGTGAAGTTTACCCATGCGAGCCCACTGGCCATTGGGCCCATACAGCCCATTGCAGCCCAGACCCATGAGATCGCTCATGGTGGCCTTTCTCAATGTGCGCCCACGTTTCGTAGGCTCAGTTTACCCTACGAGTGATCGCACACTCATGAGGCCTCAAATGCCGAAGTTTCAGCTTTTCAAAATTTTCTGACTTCCAACAAAGAAGGGTGTGAATGCACACCTCTTAATGAGAACGCGTCAAAGTCCACTATCACCAACCTTGTTTAAGCAGGTATGAAATAATCCCTCCTCAAACCAATGATCACCAACTCATCTTGTTCGCCCTATTTAAAGCCAGCTTCTCGACAATTCTCACGTTAGCTTCTTGTGTGGAATTACTTTCAACCATTAGGAAAATTCCTTATTTTTATATGACCACTTCAACCACAGAGTTCCAGTCCAACTACACCTCCTACACAGCTCAAACAGCAAAATAAATACCCCATTGCGCATCCCAAGACTTGAACCTTAGACCTCACAGTTACATAACACTCCACCTTGCCACTACACCACAAGGCTCTTTTTGTCACCATTTTAGCCTCAATTAATTATAAGGTCTATAGGCCAAAGTCCAGGTTCCTTTAAAAGAAAAACCAAAATAAATTGCAAGAGCCAAAACTTGAACCCAGTCTCCCTTACAACCTTAATGACGCCACAACCACTGGACTACATGCTTCCTTGTGTCATTTATTTACCACAATAATTTAAAAGGCCTAATCCAAGCACCTAGGGTTTTATTCACTTAAAACCAAAATTTTCACTAAAGCCCAGGTTTGAACCCAAGATTTTTCCAACACTTCTCAAAGCCATTAACCACAAAAGTAGACATTTAATTGTGTCATTTCTCAGCACAATTAAATACTTATATACAACCTCCTTATAGACCCATACTCAAGGCCCAATACTTCTAGGCCTAAATTCGAGGCGTTACACACGGCTTGTGCACGGGCATGTTGTTAGGTCGTGTGTCCCCTGCACCTAAAATGTTACAATTCAGTATATCTAGGTTTTTCCCCAGAGTCAGAGACATGGGCATATGTCTTAGCGTTATGGATGACACGGTCTTAAACACGGGCGTGTGGTACGGCCGTGTAAAAATTGCACTAGATTCGAATTGGAAAATAAATCCACACAGGCTAAGTACACGAGCGTGTGACTTGACCGTGTGAAATCAATTTATTCATGGGTAACAAGTTAGTGAGCTCCATAGGTAGAGGACATAGGCGCATCTAGGCATGTGAGCTACACAGTGTGCCCACACGGGTGTGTTATGGAACACACGAGCGTGTCATCTAGACCACACGGGTGTGTGGTACTATTCATTAAAAGAAATTTTAAAAATTTACGAAAGATCTTATAAGCTCCCGATTGAGTCCCGATTTATTTTCTAATTCGGGTCTCGAAGGCCCATTACAGAGACAGTAGGGCAAATTCTTGGATTGCTTAATAATTATTTCTGTATTCTTCATGTTTGAACTGTACTGACAGGTAATACTTCGTAATCCTATACCAGCAATGGTATAGGGTTAGAGGGTGTTACAAACTTACCATCTCAATCATTTTCATACATACATGATATAGTTCATTTGAACACTTATCGTTCCTTTCCTTTCCATGCCCATTGAACAATTTAGAATAACATCGGATACGCGAGAAAGCTTACACGAAGTGTGCTAAAACATATAACCATAACCTTTCCTTTTCCTTTACATTGTTGCTCAGACGAGCCGTGAAATGGGTCTGCTCATACAAGCTGTGGGTCAGAATGTAGGCTACATGATGCTGCTTACATGAGCTGTGGAGTATATGCAACAAACATAGGACCTCAGCCATCGGTAGGACATTCAAGACTAGCACCTGAAACATGAAAACCCTAACGACATGTCATTTGTATCCTATGAATTCCTAAGGTTCAACCTAGACTTGATAACCGTCATTTCGTCAAAAGGTTGATACATCCATATATATATATATTGATTCATTGACATTCAAAAAAAAATAATAAAAATTTTATTTTATTAACATTATAATGATTACAGTTCATATGAACTTACCAGTCTAAATTACAACAATGACTAAGTATAGGGGTTATTTTGAAATTTTCTCTTCTCCTCGATTTTCCACTCGTTCTTGATCTAAATTAATAATTTCATTCAATTCATTAATTCAGATAGCAAAACCATTTCATTTTATACAATTAAGTCTTCTTTGACATTTTACAAAATTGCCCCTAACATTTTACTTTTATTCAATTTAGTCTATAAGCCTAAAACATACAAATTAACCATTTTTACTAAAATTTAACCTAAGCCAAATTTATTGGAACCTTACTATAGCCCATATTTATTGTTTTTACACATTAAATTCTTGTAATTTTACTATTTCAACAATTTAATCCCTAATCGTTAAATTCATCAAAAATCACTTAACAAAATACTTATAAATAAAAACTAATTCTTCAAATTCATCATTTAACATCTAAAATCACAAAGATTCGTCCATGGCAGCATTCAAAATCTTCAGCAGTTTCAAAAACAAAAGTACGGGCTAGATGGACCTAATTGCAACGATCTCAAAAACATAAAAATCTTAAAAACAGGCCAAAAACACCATATCATGCATGAAATTTCAGCAAGGTCAAAAGCTTCCTTCCTATTTCCATGGTGTTTCAGTTGTGTTTGAGAAAAAAACAAAAAGATGATAGCATTTAGGCCTTTTTTTTGTTTCTTTTAATTCATTTAATTATAAAATTACAAATTTGTCCATTTAAAAATCAACCAAATTTCTAGATTTTAATTGCCCAAAATCGTCCACCAAAAATTCAATTCGTATAATTACCAAATAAGTCCAAAAATCCACATTTTCATAAATATTAGACATCTTTAATTAATAGAATTCAACTTTTACACCATTTTTAATTTAGTCCTTTTCACCTAATTAACCCGTTAAACATCAAATTTTCTTAACGAAACTTTAATACAACCTTAATAACACTCTATAAATATTAAATAAAATATTTATGGCTCATTTTATAGAAACGAGTTCCCATTACCTCATTTTCTAAAACCACTTGCCTTTAGGATCTTACCACTTGAACCTAATTGTTCTTCCATTTAACACAAATCATTAAATCAAATTTTATCATTATACTATATATTACTCATAAATACTAAATAATAATATTTACAGACTCACACATCGGATTTGTGGCCCCGGAATCACAATTTTGACACTTTAGAGAAATGGGTTGTTACAAATAAGACGTTGCGTAATGTGTGTTGCTGTGATGATGGTGTAGCGTCCTGATACTTAGGCTTAGCGATAGAGCTGGGTATAGGGTGTTACACACCATATTATACCCATGATCATTTAGAGCTTTTAGATTTATTAACATTCGAGGATTTTGATATAGAGGGTATAATAAATTCTTTGATGAAAGGGCATGGTGAGTGGACTCGTTAAGCCAACTTCGAGGTGCTTGTGAAATTTAACACATCTATCATGTTCTTGCTGGCCTAGATGTGGATGCAATTCATTTGGACCGACTTGGCACCAACTCATAATGCTTCTGACGTTACCACCTATCGAGTCGTTATGCTTTATTCTATATTGCAGGGTGAGCATATTTGAATTGGCCACTAGACTTACGTGGAAATGCTCAAGTGCTTATAGAACCAAAAGCAAAGTACATACTTCTCACATTCTATTACCACTCTATGCCACCAAGCTGACATTCCCATGTCCCCGATTGAGCTATTCACAAGACCTATAAAGAGCGTGATAGGGGAAAACCTATACATCCAGTTCATCGAGCTCCAACAAATACAAAATCGAGAGAAGGATAAAAGAACTAAACATATGTCAAAGATGATGAGACTCAAGGATATGCCCATCTCGTAGTGGTAGACATGATGGATGCAAGATATGGGTGACATCCTGATAAGCATTGCGAAACAGAATGGATGACCAATACCTACACCACTATTGGACATGTTCAAGCGACTCCCATTTCCAGGTAAGGAGGGCACCCACAATGAAGATGATGATGATGATAAGAAGGAGGAGACCTCGATCATGCCACAGGATTATGAGCGAGTATTCTGACCAAATTGCTCATCAATGAAAGGCGTAGTGATTCATGACCCGAGCCATCATAGCCAGGCCCAAACTTCAGGAATGTGGGCTACTAAAACATCGATAGGGCATGAGAGGGGCAAGGCACTGATGATGGAGGTGTTGGACATTGATTCTGACTAGTTCTGAATAGTTTTAAATTTTTAATTTGGACTTTGTAGTTTACTTTTTTTAGGGATGATTTTAATTTTTTTTAAGTTTTTAATTAGTTAGGATATAGTATTTTCTATATTTGTTTGTGTGTTTTTAATTTTCCTTTGTAGGAACCCAATAATTTTTGTAGGCACTACAAGATCAAGCCAAACATGAATGAGAAGTAGTCCCATTGTATCGAATGAATCAAGCCAATCGTGTAATCTCCTTCCCTTATATGTTTATTGCATGTTAGGGACAATGTTCCAAATAAAGTGTGAGGGTAACTTAGAAAATTTTTAAAATTTTTCTGTTATTTTTCTTTGTTTTTAGTAGTTTTTAAATTTTTATTTTTGCATGTTTTCTATGTGCTTAAGCTTGTAGAAATACAAGTGATTGGTTAGGAGCATGTTAATAGAATTTTATAAATAAATTGTAAATTTAGTTTGATTATAATTGATTCTAAATTTTCTAATATTAGACTACTTAGTTCAATTTAGTACATTGTGAATAGATTTAAGGTGTTAAGTATACCACAAGAGAAATAGGTATATAAATAGCATGCATGTTTAATTAAATTATAGGTTGTAGAAATTGATACACTTGGCCAATTTAATCCATGTATAGAAGTACCTAGGGACGACCTAAGGCATTGCTGGGTAAACAATTTTTTGAGCCAAAAAGCTAACCCTATACATATTCTCCTAAGTACCTAATTTGAGTCTGAACCCATTTTTCTTGGTGAACCTAAAATAAAACCTTGAGCCTAATAAATATTCTATTTGATCCTTTATTTCTTGGTCCTTGCATGGATTTAGACGCCCAACCATTGATATTGAGGGATTAGGTAGATACATCATGGTGGTTTCAAAAGAGAAAAAAATAAGTGAACTAAGGAATTGTATGGTATAGTGAGTATAAGATTTCTTGAGCTTGTAGAAAAATAAGGCAAAATGTTAATCGAGAAAATCTCAATGAATAAAAGCAAAGTGAGATGGAAAAAAGTGTGCTCACCTTTGTTCAAAACAAATAAGAGCTCGGATGATTGTACTCATGAATACTATATGATGCCTTAGTAAATGGAGAAATAAGAAAGGTGAGGGAAGTAGATATAAGGTGGAGCGCTACATGTCTATTAAAGGGAGTACCATAGACAATATCATGTGTCAAACTGCTTTCATGCTTAAGTATTTTGTCAAGCCTGTTCTTTGAATTCCAAACCAACCTAAGTCGTAGAATGTTACAAGCCGAAAAGTCCTATGTAACTTAGGTTGTACATTATGAGGATGAAATTGTGCCGAGTTTTGATGTTTTTACCACTTATATTCATTTGAACATTATTATATATTTTTATATCTGTTTTGATGGAAACACATACTTAACATTCACTACAGGAAAACAGACTTTTAGCGGCGTTTTTTTTTGCCTTTAGCGGCGTTTTTAAGCGTTGCTAAAAACTTTAGCGGCGCTTTCCCAAGTGCCACAAAAAACGTCGCTATATGTAACGCCGGTAAAATTAGCGGCGTTTTTTTGAAAAAAGCGCCGCTAAAAACCAGAACTTTTAGCGGCGCTTTTAAAAAAACACCGCAAAAGACCAGGACTTTTAGCGGCGCTTTTAAAAAACGCCACTAAAGACCAGGACTTTTAGCGGCGCTTTTAGAAAACGCCGCTAAAGACCAGGACTTTTAACGGCGCTTTTAAAAAAAACGCCGCTAATTTGCCCAGTTTTGCAATATGTATTTTTGCACCTATATCCAACCCTCCTGCAAGAAATTCAACGAAAACAAGCAAATATACCATGAAATCCAACCAAAACCCGCAAATTTAAATAATACAAAATTATACGAAAAATATATTATATAAATTGTAAATGAATATTCAAAATATTCTTACAATAATGTTAAAAGTTACGAGAAAACAAATGTCTAAGATGGCGGATTTTGAAATTGCTGGAACATAGTCATCATAGATTGAAGCTGTAGCTGGAGTTCATTGTATTTTCTGTTCTGCTCCGCCTCCCTCGCTACTGCCTCCGCCTCCCGCGCTGCTGCCTCCGCTCTAAGTTGAGAAATTTGCTCATCTGTGCTAGCTTGTATTTGAACTATCTGATCTTTTAGCCTCTGAACTTCAGCTTGACTTTGACTCTCGGAAGGCATGTATTGGTGCGAGGTGGATCCAAAATATTGGGTCCAGTTAACATCAGATCCTTGAAATCTAACCTGACCATACCTTTCTGGACCCAAAACTTCATTAATAATTCTGTTATCTATATCCTCAAAATTAACAGAACTATCAGTCGAAGCAGTCGCTTCATACTCTGCCTTCTTATCTTTTAGTTTCTCCTAATAAATCAATTAAAGAGTTAGAAATGAAATATACAATAAAAAGGAATACAACATAACATTATTTAAATTAAACTAATAAAAACAACGAATTAAAAAATTATAATTAAATACTATAAATATTTATAATGAATCAAATTTTATTAAGTAAATATACCATAATTTCTGCAGCCTCAGATGTCATCGGAGTTCCATCTTTTTTCCTGTGCGTAATGTCAAAAAGCTGAAGGCGTCCAACTTTTTGATCAGACGAGGCTTCCTAAAATATAGTAGTAAATATTATTTAATTGTAAAAAGTCATTAATACTTGATAGAATTAATAAATCCATAGTACCGCGGCTTGAGCTACACAAGCAAAACTTCTTGACCCTGCCGTGTGCGTAAATTTTTGTTTTTGCCTGCTGCTTGTTCCAACTCGCTCACGGTCCTACATAATAAAATTATTATTACGTATATAGTAAATACTATAAACCGAAAAATTTATAAGAGTTTGCAAGTACATAATACCTCTCCTTTCTTCGAATTCCAAAATTGAACCGCATTTCCCCATTGGTACCTCAGCATTCCCGGTGGGATATTTTGCAATTTTTGTTCGAGGCTTATGGGTTTTTTAAAATATTCTTTTTTCAAAATGCTTTTATGGTCTCTCTATTTTTTACCCAATGCCTTCTTGATATATGCATCAGAGACCTCTAAAGCAAACCTCTCCTAAAAAACACAAGTTTAGGAAGTAAATATAAATGAAACTTAAACCAAAGTATTATAAATTACATTAACATTTTGTTACCTTAATATTAGAGAGAGCTTGGATTTTATTGCTATCAGGCATGTTATGCCATGATTCGTAGTTGATGGGCAACATATTGGCATTTCATGTTATAATGCCCAAATAGCCTGCTAAAAGCCGAGCTTCTTGTCCAACAGGCTGACCATGGCTGTTTCTAGTTACTTTGACACGCTCGACAGAATTTAAGTTATATAAATCTGTTAGGAGCGTACGTCCTCGACCTCTGCGCGTCCGACCATTTTCAGTTGAAAAATAATATATTATTACTATATTGAAATTTAAAAATAAATCAGTAATAAAATTTAATACAATTTGTAAAATAAACTTAACATTACTTTGAAATTCCACAGACTCGTCAAGTGTCTCCGGCACGCTTGAAGATCCAACAACTGTTTGCTGTTCAGTACTTACTTCTTTTGAATTTGTAGTATTTTGTACAATACTAAGATCTCTTCATCTTCTTCTAGGCATTTTTCTTGCAACACATAAAATAGTTAAAATTTTAGTAACAAATAACAACAATAGTAAATATAAAATAGTTAAATTATATAACATGACCAATGTTAAAATTATAACATTACATATAAATAAAAAATCATAAAATCATACTACATCATAAATCATAAATATCTTCGTCCACATCTTGACGAACCCATTGAAATTGTGTACTAGTACTAGGGATATTTTCATTTAAGTTTTGTTCTGGAAAAGGCAAAGTTTCTAATCTTTCAACGATGTCATCTCTACTTCCATTCCCCATGTCAAATAAGTCTCTAGGGGTGTTTCGGAGTACAACGTACCAACCCTCATCAATTGGATCTTTCGAGTAAAAAACTTGTTTAACTTGAGAAGAAAATACATACGGCTCGTCTATCAAATGTTCTCCAGTGTGAATTAATCGAGAGAAATTCACCATTGTAAAACGAAATTGATCATTTTTAATTTCGCGAGCAGTATTAGCATCAGCCCAATCACATCGAAATAAGACAAATTTCCATTTTCCATAGTAATCCAACTCAATAATGTCGGTTAGAAGTCCGTAATACTCCACATTTCCCTCGACAGGATTACTGTCCCTAGCACTAGCGTAACTTGTAATTAAAGAGTTAACAACTACTCCACAATTTTGAGTTCTCCTCAATCTCTCGTGATATTTGGTATGAAATCTGAATCCATTCATGATGAAGCCACTATATCTTTTTACTACTCGATTCGGACCTTGGGAAAGCCATTTAACTTTGTCATTAACGACATTCCACTCCAAACCTATTGAATCAAAAGTAAATTGAGTAATTGTAAATGTTATGAGAAAACATTATTATTTGTCAATAAAATGTTGAGTTGCATACCGTTTGGCTTAACCATTCATGAAAAGATTCTACGAATAATCTATTAATCTTGCGATGTTGTAATCTTCGTGAGCGTGAATGAGATCTTAAGACTTGTTTGTACTCACTATGTTAAAAACATGTTTAATTCGTTAAAAAATAAACAAATCAGAAAAAGATGAATATTTATCATATTCTAGAACTTACTTGCGTAATTGTTCAAGTGCATCGTGGTGGAAAAGAACATATCTATGTGCTTGTATCCAAGATTGGTCATCTAATTCTGCAATTTCAACTTTCCCGATTGGTTCTCCATAACTTTGAAATAAATAAGTTTCGGCCAAGCTAGGATCATTGAGTCCGGCATTTCTACTTGGTCTATTCAATCTTGTTTCAACATCTTCTAAATATCTAGAACAGAATGTCATACACTCCTCTGCCAAGTAGCCTTTAGCAATTGATCCTTCCGGATAACGCTTGTTACGGCAATAAGACTTCAATTTGCTTAGGAACCTAAACACCATATACAACATTATCAAAACTGGTAACTATAGGTATAAAGGTGAATGCCTTTGAAATAAATTAGCACCTTTCAATTGGATACATCCAACGATAGAAAACCGGCCCACCAATTATTGCTTCACGAGGGAGATGAATGACAAGGTGCACCATAATTGTGAAGAAGGAAGGTGGAAAGATATTCTCCAAATTGCATAATGTCAAAGTGGCTCGATCTTGTACTTTTTCAAGTTCTTCAACATTCAAAACTTTTCCACAAATTGCTTTCATTATATTGGACAATTCAATTATACAGGACGTTAACTTCTTTAACATACAGCACCGTAAAGCAACTGGAAGTAGATCTTGCATCAAGATGTGATAGTCATGTGATTTTAATGAATATAGTCTTCGATCTTTAAGACTTACACATCGAGATATATTTGATGCATACGCATCTGGAACCTTTATATCCTTCAACACCGTGCAGAACATTTCTTTCTCTTCCTTTGACATTGCAAAAATTGTAGGTGGCAACCAATATTTTCCATTAGGACGTACTTGGGGATGAAGATCACACCTAATTCCCATGTGAACTAAATCAAGTCGACTCTGAAGATTATCTTTTGATTTACCATCGACGTTCAAAATTGTCTGGATGATGTTCTCGCAAACATTCTTCTCAATATGCATCACATCAAGATTGTGGCGTAATATGTGATGCTCCCAATAAGGCAACTCAAAAAAAATACTTCTTTTCTTCCACAAGTCTGCCTCATTAGGGTCATCCTCCTCATCAGATTCATCATCAGATTCATCCCTCGATCGTCTATTTGTTTGCCTGTTAGATGGTTGATTCAGCTTCCCGTAACTGAAATCAATATCTTTTAACATGAATAAGATTTCAGATCCAATGGTCTACTCAGGAGCTTTTTGTAACTCTTCAGTACCGTCAAATAAAGCCCTCTGAAATCTATAGCTATGATTTTCATCTAACCACCGACGATGCCCTATATAGCAGAACTTCTTCCCATTATATAACCACTGTGAACACGTTTGAGCAGCACAACAAGGGCAAGCATAACGTCCTCTGGTACTCCAACCAGATAAATTCGCATATGTCGGGAAATCATTAATTGTCCATAACAAAGCAGCACGTAGGTAAAAGTTCTCCTTTCTCAATACATCATACGTCTCAACACCTGACCATAATTGTTTTAACTCTTCAATAAGTGGCTGCAGATATATGTCAATATCATTTCCAGGGCCTTTCTCTCCGGGGATAATCATAGATAATATCAAAGAAGATTGCTTCATGCAGAGCCATGGAGGCAAATTATAAGGAACAAGGACCACAGGCCAAGTACTGTACGAGGTGCTCATGATTTTAAAAAGATTAAATCAGTCAGATGCTAAACCGAGCCTTACACTCCGAGGATCACTTGCAAAGCTTGGAGATTTATTGTCAAATGATTTCCATGCTAAAGAATCTGCAGGATGCCTTAATAATCCATCATCCATTCATTGATCATGATGCCACGTCATAAACTCTGCTGTCTTTGACGACATGAATAGCCTTTGAAGCCTTGGGATTAGCGGGAAATATCGCAAAATTTTGTTTGACTTTCTTATTGACTGTGGCCCACATTCATCCTCATTAACATCTTCTGCATCTCTATTCATCCAATGAGATTTACCGCAAACATGACAAGACTGTTGATTTCTCCGATCACCCCAATACAACATGCAATCATTTGGGCAACTATGAATTTTGTTGTACCTAAGGCCCAAATCTTTTATCACTTTCTTCATGTCTTTACATGATTGGGGGATTTTTGCAAACGGGAACATTTCTCTCAAAAGCTCTAACAGCATTGTTAAAGAGTTTTCGGTCCACCCTCCCAAACATTTTAAGTGGAAAAGGCGAATACAGAATGACATTTTCGAAAATTTTGATCCCTCATAAAGTTCTTCATTCATTTCACCAAGTAACGTGTAGAACTTCGCCACTTCTTCATTCGGTTTTTCATCTGGTACACTTCTTCTCGTTTCCATAAAAGTATTCCCACCGATATTATAATCATCGGATGCAACATAGTTTGGTGGAAAAGATTGGAAACCTTCACTCCGCATATTAAATGCATCCCGCATCATACCTTCCATGTCATCTTCTCTAACATACTGACGGTAACCACTATAAGGATATCTCGGATTAATCGTCGAAGAGGCTCCACTAGGTGTACACTCTCCATGGAAAATCCATTTTTTATACCCCCGAATGAAGCCATCAACAATTAGATGTTCGTAGACAACTTCACGATAATGCCAATAGATATTGCTACACTTCTTACACGGGCAAAGAATCATATTCTCTTGGCTTGTATTGTGAAATGCAAAATCTAAAAAACATTGCACTCCATTTTGATACTCGTTGCTTACCCTTGAGAAATTCATCCAAGTCCTATCCATTTCGTAGTTGTTGAAGTCTAAAGTTGGCAATAAGTTACACGGGTAAGTTGTTTATTATGTAAGTCTTGATATGATATATTTTTATGTTTTATGTAAGTTATGTAGATTATCTAAGTTGTGAAATTTGAACTTTAAACTATACGCTTTTAAGGAAATTATTAGATTAAACTACATGTATTAGTTAAGTTATGTAAGTTGTTATGTACGTTATGTGAGTTATGTAAATTATGTAAGTTATGTGAGTTATGTAAGTTGTTATGTAAATTATGTAAGTTATGTGAGTTATGTAAGTTGTTATGTAAATTATGTAAGTTATATGAGTTATTTAAGTTATGTGATTTATTTAAGTAATGATCAATATTAATACTATTTTGATAAAAATTAGTTATAACTTTTAAAGACATTTAAAAATATTAAATATTAAAATCAAACATTATTAATATAAAAAATAGTAATTTGAATATAATAATATCAAAAAGAATTGTAGTTTAATTTTTATAAGTAAATTTGAAATAAATTAAGGTTATATAAATATTCAATAGTAAATGAGATTGATAGAACTTTTTTCAAGTCTTTTTGAATTTTTTAAGATTCATCATACGTGGCGTTGTTACACCTAGGGAGGATCCATTATATCTTGTAGCTCGATATAAGGCAACCCGTCAGGTTTCCAGCCTATATACTTTGAATCTTTAAAATATTTAAAATAAGGTTGGAGAGAAGGTCAGCTATTGTTGTAATTATAACGGACAAGCAAGCTACATATATGGTAATAAAATTAATTCATACTTATTCATACTTAAGTTGAATCAAATAATAATTAACTTGAACCAAATATAAAAACTTATTCATACTTATTCATACTTCAAATAATAATTAATACTATTTTGATAAAAATTAGTTATAACTTTTAAAGACATTTAAAAATATTAAATATTAAAATCAAACATTATTAATATAACAAAATAGTAATTTGAATATAATAATATCAAAAAAGAATCGTAGTTTAATTTTTATAAGTAAATTGGAAATAAATTAAAGTTATATAAATATTCAATAGCGATAGAACTTTTTTCAAGTCTTTTTGAATTTTTTAAGATTCATCATACGTGGCGTTGTTATACCTAGGGAGGATCCATTATATCTTGTAGCTCGATATAAGGCAACCCGTCAGGTTTCCAGCCTATATACTTTGAATCTTTAAAATATTTAAAATAAGGTTGGAGAGAAGGTCAGCTAATGTTGTAATTTTAATGGACAAGCAAGCTACATGGTAATAAAATTAACTCATACTTATTCATACTTAAGTTGAATCAAATAATAATTAAGTTGAACCAAATATAAAACTTATTCATACTTATTCGAATTCAATTAAAAAAGAAAACATATCAAATTAAAAACTTATTATAGTGTAACTAATTTAAAAATACTTTCAAAAGCCAAAATTTAAAATTAATTTGGAAACAAAATAGTTCTGCTTCAAACAGAACCAGCAATTAAATCTTTACAAAATCGCAACCCCAAAATATTAATTTTTCCAAAATCATCATGATAAAACTATTATTGATTAGAATTTTGAAATAAAACATACCTTAATAATTTCAACAACCTGGTCTACTCCACTCTCACCAGCAAACAGAGGCTGGAGTCAAAAAAGTAATATTTGTTAAGTAATTTAAAGTGAAAATGCATAGAAATAAGGAAAAAAATTTAGCAACGAAACCTGTACCTAGAACAGATGTCAATGGCTGTGGTGTATTTAGTTGCACCAAATATTAATTCAGGTGCTCGATAGTACCTAGAATAGATGTAAGATTATAAGAGTAGCACCAAATATATTTCAGTTTAAGCAAATATAAAAAACTTTATCTATATCAGTACCAAATATTAATTTGAAGATTAAATGGCAGCTTCAGTTGAACCGATAGTTGCTGGAGGAGCAGGAAGCAGTAACTGAAATACATACAACATTAATTCACTAATACAGACACATGTAAGATTATAAAAGTAGCACCAAATATATTTCAGTTTAAGCAAATATAAAAACTTTATCTATATCAGTACCAAATATTAATTTGAAGATTAAATGGCAGCTTCAGTTGAAACAATAGTTGCAGGAGGAGCAGGAAGCAGTAACTGAAATACATACAACATTAATTCACTAGTACAGACACATGGAACTATATCCTAAAAGTCAAAACACAAGGAATTAAAGTATATGTACCATATTTAGTATACAATATAATTTTACTTCATATATATTACTTCATATAATTATTATAGTAATAATTAAATTTATTAACAATCGTCATAGTACAAAAATAGGGAAGAAAAAATTAGGTTTTGGTTAAAAGCAGTCAAAAAAATATTTTTGTACAAAATTAATTCAAATACTATGATATATTAATTTGGTAACAAGTACTCGGTATCATGAAGTTTAGTACATTAGTTAATATTGTAAAATAGAACAGTTTCTAAGTAAATCTTGACAGAATAACCCAAACAAGAAGGAATTATATAACCAACCTGCAGTGTACAAGAAGTAACAGATAGGCATTTGATACTTGATAAGGATGCTAACAAACTGATACAAAAATTATCAATATGAATGGCTGATCATTTTTCCAATTGCTCCCTGGAATGCATTGATTTATCAAATTAGATTCAATACAGAGAACATAAATGTAAAAGTAATTAAGTAAAAAACTTACTTGCGTCTCAGAAATAGATACAGAAGAATGACCCTGAAAAAGTTTAAAAATTAAATGTTAGCAAAATCCAACTGATTTGTACCAAAATAGATCATCTTCAAACTACAACCATCTAAATTGAAAATTGATATAAGGCATAATGTGACTAATCCAGTCAATGTTCAAGATCAAGTGATGGAGAATTGAAAGACAATGACATTTCCTTAGTAAAACTTCATGTCAGTTTTGCGATATAATTCAGTCAAAATAAACTTCTCAGCCTAAAAATATGCAGCAGTTGTTGCAAATGTTTTTACATTACATATATTTATAATTCAGTCAAAATAAACTTCATGTCAGTTTTCCTAGATATAGAAAAAGGGATAGAAATGACATCCATATTTAGACACAAGTAAAAGTTTACAAGCTGCAGTGTTTGCAAAAGCTAATCATGAAAATATTGGTCAACAGATTGTTGCAGCACATCAAAATCTTGTTGTAAAAGATTGTTGATATTAGCAAGAAGTAAACTTTGGCCTCTAGCCTTAACAAGTAATGTGATAAGAGAAGTTTCCAACCTAAGTTAAGTGTTAAAAAAAATCATATAAAAGGAAAAAGAAAATGGGGGAAGCAAATGTTTTAGTCGTTCACATCTGAGCCTAAGAATCAAAAGAAGTTTATAAGAAGAAACTCATTAACAGACATTACAAACAATAGGCTAAAAACAAACAGATCTGATAATATGGGTCAAACCATCTAGCCAATGGAACTGATTGGCCAAGAAATTTTCATTAGACGTTTCTAACTTTATGAACTTTGAACAATGGATGAGGGCCAGCATTTGCAACTCCATGACACCATGATATTTTACCATTAAAATGGGGTTTAAAATTTTAATCAATATCTTGTGAAGTGCATTGATTCAATTATGTTAACCATTGTATCAAATATCTACTACATGAATGAACTAATCCACCCAGTACTAACAAATTCAAGAACAAAACAAACATTTTCAAGCCCAGTCCAAATACAAGAAGAAAAGATCACTTCGGATCTCATCATATGAAACGGGGATCAAATAATCAAAGAGCTGAGTTTCAGTTAAAATTCGTTTTCTTTTCGTAAATGAACGAGAAAAACAAAAACCCAAAAAATCTTACTAACAAACAATCCCACATTTCTCAAGAAAAAGAATAAGCAAGAAATGGAATTAATTGGGGAATTTCAACAAACAGAAGGAGAGCAAATAAAACAATGAGAGAAAGGAAGATTAAAACAAGAAAAGCAGAAAGACCCAGAAAGTAGGAAGACGTTAAAACATACCTTGTAAAATTTGGGTGTCGTTGGGAATCCATGGAAAAAGCTAAATCCAAGAAAGAAAAGCACATTGGTAAGAAAGAAAAACCCTAAGACAGAAAGAGGGAGAGGGAGAGGGGAGAAAGTCAACGTGTTCATTTGCTTCTTCTCTGTCACTGGATGCAATGTGATGTTGGGAAACTAGGGTAAAAAATTTGGGGGAGAAGAAGTTGGGGGAAATTTGGGGGAAATCGGGGAAATTGACTTTGGCAGAGAGTAAAGCAATTTCGGGCCACACAGAAACGACGACGTTTTAGTTAAAAAAATTTAGAGTTTGCGGCGTTTCAGAAAACGCCACTAATAAAAATAACAAAAAACGACGACGTTTCCCACCAATCCCCTAAAAGATATTTGTGGCGTTTCCTTCAAAAACGCCGGTAATGACAACTTTTTGCAGCATTTGTGATAAAGCGCCACTAATAACAAAATACTAAACGACGTCGTCTGCTGTCTATTGACAGATATTTCTGCCGTTTTATAGAGTTCGCCACTAAAAAAATGAAAACGACGACGTTTCAATTGAAAAACGCCGGTATTTCATGCTGTTTGTGACGTTTTTGCTGAAAGCACCAGTAATAACAAAGTATAAAACGACAGCGTTTTGCTTCCATGGATATTTGTGGCGTTTTTCAATAAAACGCCGGTAAATTTTAATATCATTTTGTCTTTATATTTTATAATATTTTTAATTAATCAAAATACTTAATATTATTAACACTAATTAATCAAAACTCTAAACCTTAAACCATTAAACTATATCCCTATAACCTTAAACCCTAAAATATATCCTCTAAACCCTAAACTATATCCCCTAACCATAAACCACAAAACAATAACCCCTAAGCCTTAACCATAAAATGTATGAATTAGTCATAACCCTAAACTATATCCCTTGATCCTTAAACCACAAAATAATAACACTAATTAATCAAAACTGTAAACCTTAAACCATTAAACTATATCCCTATAACCTTAAACCCTAAAATATATCCCCTAAACCCTAAATTATATCCCTATAACCTTAAACCCTAAAGTATATATATCCCCTAAACCCTAAACTATATCCTCTAACCATAAACCATAAAATACTAACCCTTAAACCTTAACCACAAAATGTATGAATTAATCATAACCCTAAACTATATCCCTTGATCCTTAAACCACAAAATAATACACTAATTAATCAATATTCTAAACCTTAAACCATTAAACTATATCCCCTACTAAAGTACCCTAAACTATATCCCCTAAACCTTAAACCACAAAATAAAAACCCCTAAGCATTAACCTATAAACCATTAACCCATAACCTATAAACCCTTAACCACTAGCCCATAACCCTTAAACCCAACCCTTAAACCATAAGCCGTAAACATAATCCCTAAACCCATAAACCCTAAACCTTTAAATAGTAAATCTTAAACCTTTAACCCTAAACCATAAAATGGGCAAATAATGTACTGTTTTACTTTTTTTTAATTGAGTTTTAAGCGGTTTAATTTTAATATATATTATTTGGGCTTAGTCGAGATTGATATAATCGTAAAATTTGCCCTTCTAATATAATTACCAAAATACTTTTATATCTAATATTAGTTTAAAATAGATGATGATAAAATTCATATCATTATTTTCTCTAGCATAATGTTATAATTATAAAATGATTAATGATTTCGTTAAAAATATAATAAAATTTTAAAAATATTTTTTGTATTTTGATTAAAATATAAAAAATTTCAAATACATCATAACGTACTTATAAGTTATTTGTTCTATTTTGATAAAAAAATATATATTAAAATTTTAAAATTTTGACATAATTGCGGCGTTTATAACCCAAAACGCCACTAAAGCTTAAATCATAAAACATAGACCAAGTTAAAACTCAAGCTATTGCGACGTTTTCCACAAAGCGCCGCTATGCCACTGAAGTAAAACGACGTAGTTCTGCTTAATCTTTTAGCGGCGTTTTTAAAAAAGCGCCGCTAATGCTCGATCTTTAGCGGCGCTTTCCTAAAAACGGCGCTAATGCTCAGATCTTTAGCGGCGCTTTCCTAAAAATGCCGCTAATGCTCAGATCTTTAGCGGCGCTTTCCTAAAAACGCAGCTAATGCTCGATCTTTAGCGGCGCTTTGTTAAAAACGCCGCTAATGCTCGATCTTTAGCAGCGCTTTGTTAAAAACGCCGCTAATGCTCGATCTATTCGATTTTTAGTGGCGTTTTCAATTCAAACGCCGATAAAAATGCCGCTAAAAACCTGTTTTGCAGTAGTGATTCTTTTATTTGTTTGCTTTGTAATTTAGTGAACTAACCCATCTAATTTTGGAAATTTTGAGTCAATTGTATATCATCCTAGAATTATATGTTTATTCACATTATCTTGTTAATATATGTCAATCCAATTTCCTATATCAATCTAGCTCAAATACATTTTCTTTTTCTTGCATGTTTATTTTCTATTTTTAGTTTAGTTTGCTTTTAGTTTTTTTTTTTTGTTTAGTTTGCTTCAGGACAGGTAAAGACTTAAGTGTGAGGGTATTTGATCTGTCATCAAATGTAGTAGTTAATTCGGGTTATTTCCGCACTTAAAGAGCTTGTATTCTAGGAAATTTAGTATTTTTTTTAGTAGTTAGTAATTAGGATTAAATATTATCAAAATAAGTTTTTTAACACATTTTATGAGTGTTGTGACCTATTAGGCCGACACGGGCCTTAGGTAGTGCTAATATGTGCAATTGAGTGTGTATGATGATGAATTATAGGCCCGATTGATGTGGGAGCAAGGGACAAGTGAAGAAAAAGCTTCTTGAGTCATCAAGGCATGAAACAAACAATACAAGGCACAATTCACATGTTCTCTCGCGCCATGAAAGGCGTATGGCGTGACATAGGTCAACCTACTACCGAAGGATACCAAGGCTATTTTCATCCAAACAATCGACTTTATACGAATACCTAGAACATGTCGAAGGCCTGATTCAGGCTACCAACACTCCTATGAATAACACATTAGGGGTTTGATGTAACTAAGTCGTCTTCGATGCAATCAAAAATCGTAGTAGTGTAGGATTAGGATTAGATTTAGTTTCTTTTGGCTTTTTAAACTCCTTGTTTTTCCTCTTGAAATCGATTTCGATCCAAGAGTTATTTTATATTATTAAAGTATTTTAATTTAATCCTTATATACGAACGACGATATTTTTTATTTCAATTGAGAGATTTACTACTCCGTTCTCCTATCGGCATTGAATTTCGGATTATGCTAATAACTTTTCTCTTCAATTCAATGGCGTTCTTTACATATTTTGTTAAATTGAGATTAATATTATGAATAACATGAGTGGCAAAATCTCTAGGGGTGATTAACGAGTGAATCGGGATGTGATTAATGAAGGATTTAGGGTTTCCCAAGAGGATTGGATCTTATAGACTACACATTCTTAAACCTTAGGGTTGACAACCCTAGGATGTAACACCCCTTACCCGTACCCAAGACCAGAACCAGGTACGAGGCATCACCAAATATGCACTCAAACATTTTTGGGCAATACGGGTTATAAAATTTTGTTCCAATTTGAAACTATACAAACATCTTAGTGTCCCTATTATGGGCCACGAGGCCCAAATCATACATTGAAAAGGTCCGAGACTAGATAGAGAACTTGAGAAAGTTCTTAGAAAATTTTCTAGGTTAAGCCTCACACGCCCGTGTGGAGGCAATGCACATGCCCGTGTGCTTTGGGACACGCCCGTGTCCTACACCCGTGTTGAGTTTCTAAAATTTATTTTCCATTTCGAACCTACAGGGGTTTTCACACGGCCAAGCACACGCCCGTATCCTTCACACAGCCTAGACACACCCGTTTGGTCACCCGTGTCCAAAAACTCGAGCATTCTGTTTATGAGTCAGCATGCATTTAGGGGCATACGGCCAAGACACACACCCGTGTGCTAGGCCGTGCCCTCCACACGGTTGAGACACACGGTCGTGTCTCTACCCTTGTGTTTACTACCATGCATTCTAACTTAAAATTTTTAGGTGCAGAGGACACACGGCCATACCACAAGCCCATAGGGCGATCCGTGTGTCACACATAGCCTATACACACGGCCGTGTGTCTACCCGTGTGGACCTTGTTAGGCTATTTTCCAAGCCTTTGGTCACCCTCTATCAACCCCATACTCTTATAGGTTTCCATAATACATAACAAGGCCTAATTACACATATTGAATGACCTTGATAAACCTTATTGCATGTAAACCTCATCTCATCGGTTTTACACATGCTAGGTTATTCCCTTTGTATTAAGGATTTCTATGCCTTAAAATACTTTTAAGATTGGCTCATTATTATTACTCATTGCCAATTATGACCAATTCATCCCATGTGATTTGGTCACATTACATGTATGGAAATGTGGTAGGCCATATTTCATCATCACTAGCACAATTGAACATAAACATGCACAAATTTGTAGGTCATAACCTACATCAAAATGAGCCAATTCCCATGGCCATATACAAGTGAACATGTATACCTTTACAAGCCTTCATATTGGCAAATCAAATGACACATATAACAAAAATAAACAAAAGCCCTATACATGCCACTGAACAAAATAAAAGTATCTATATACCAAAGCAAGACAAGATGATAGTGTGTTGACTCTCTAACCGTCTTCCAATCTTTACATGTCCTTGAGCTCTGAAAAATAGGGAAAAGAGAGGGGTAAGTATTTACATGCTTAGTAAGTCGAATAACTGGAAACTAAACTTACCGATTAATTAGCATACAACTATATTAGGCAATAAAACCAACAAACATGGAATGGTTTCCGTATCACATGCACTCAATCAACAAGTTAGTCACATAACAATCCGCCGTGTAATTTGTCTTAGATGAGCTCATCATCCAACATTTTCATATGTAAATATATATATATCTCATGTTAATCTCGTTGACTTTCTCATAAATCTCAATGGATTATCCATTTACCGTCAAGTCATAAGAGCGATCATCTCATGTACGCACTCCCGTGAACCTTGTATCTTACGGCGAGATTACCAGTCTAGGATAAATCCCTTACAGCGACAAACACCCTTAATGAGCTCGGATCTAAATTACCAGTGCAAGCTAAATTCAGACCCTAATCGGATTACCCGACCGGGCAAAATCCACAATGCACACATATTCTTCAGGAGGCACGATCACTCAAAGAACACCCATCCGGGCTAAATCCTTTCTATATTTGAATCAATGGATTACCCGTCTGGGCTAAATCCTTTCTGCAACACATGCAGGATCTCAAGTCACATGTAAATCGTGGTTTACCCATCGGACTTCCTTTTTAACCTCAACCGGGACATTTATCATCATGTCATTATTAATAAAAACATTTCATGGATTTTCATGCCATCATCAAATACAATATTCATACATTTATAAAACATGAAATTAGGTATATTATGAGTTTACTTTAAGTTATTCGAACTTACCTGGTATTGGTCTTGGTTTCGCATTTCGATTATCTTGAAACCTTTCATTTTCCTCGATCGACTTCCAGAATTTGTTCCTTAGGGTCTATAACAATAAAAATTAATCATTAATACCTCACATTATTCCTTTCGAGTCTAAATTTCACCCTCGGACAAAATGACTGTTTTGTCCCTAACCTTTCACATTTTTACGATTTAGTCCCTAGACTCGTATAATGAAATGCATGCAATTTCTACATTACCCAAGCCTAGCTGAATGTCCTTTCCTCTTATGGCAGCCCAATTTTTCCCTTATTTCACATTTCTACCACATATTTTACACCTTTTGCAAAAAGGTCCTTTTAGGGGTTTTTCATGAAAATTACCTAGGAAAAGATGTTTAACACACATCCAACTTTCATATTCCTCCATAAAACATCAAAGAATAAACATGTCACACATGGGTCACTTTGCAAACATGAACCCTAACTTAAAATATGGGTACAAATGGAGAGAGTAAGCTATCGGGATTTCAAAAATACAAAGAACATTAAAAACAGGGCTTAGGAGCACTTACTATTGCGCTTGAAAATGTTGAAAACCCTAGCTATGGAGGGCTTGAGAATTTCAGCAGGATGAGGGAGAAGAATGGCTGATTTTTGCCTTCATTTTCCTATTTTATTTCGTTAATTAGACAAATGACCAAAATGCCCTTAAGCCCTTTCTTTAAAATTTCATCCATACATGCCTATTTTTGTCCAAAAACTTAAAAATTGAGAAAATTGCTCTTTAAGACCTTCTAATTAATAATCTAAACCAATTTCATACAAATTGCTTCTAGAATCCAAGTTTTGCAATTTATTCAATTTGGTCCTTATTTTCCAATTTGACACCTTACTCATAAAATTTCTTCATGAAACTTTAACACATGCATATTCTCATATTCTAAACCTCATAATAATCATAAAATAAATATTTCAACGTTGTATTTGTAGTCCCAAAACTGTTGTTCCGATGTTACATTTCTCCCCCTTAGGGACTTTCATCCTCGAAAGTCTTACCAGTAAACAGGTTCGGATATTGGCTTCTCATGGTTTCTTCTGACTCCCATGTAGCCTCTTCCACCCCATGTCGATTCCATAAGACTTTTACCAAATCCACATCTTTATTTCTTAGCTATTTAACCTCACGAGGCAAAATCTTGACCGGTTCCTCACCATAAGTCATGTCCGGTCTAATTTCAATCTCCATTGGTGAAATCACATGAGAGAGGTCTGATCGATATCATCTTATCATAGATACATGAAACACATCGTGAATCTTTTCCAGTTCAGGTGGCAATGCCAAACGATAAGCTAATGGTCTAACTCTTTCAGTGATCTCATACAGTCTGATAAATCGTGGACTCAGTTTGCCCTTCCGGCCAAATCTTAACACCTTTTTCCATGGAGATACTTTCAAGAATACTCTATCTCCAACTTGGAACTCAATCTCTTTTCTTTTCAGATCAGCATATGACTTTTGCCTATCCGATGTCGCTTTTAAATAGTCATGTATCACTTTAACCTTTTCTTCAGTTTCCTTAATTAGATCAACTCCGGAAATCTAACTTTCCTTGAATTCTATCCAATACAATGGAGTTCGGCACTTCCTTCCATACAAGGCCTCATAAGGCACCATCTTCAAACTCGATTGAAAATTATTGTTGTAGGCAAATTCTACCAATGGCTGGTACTTTTCCCAGCTACCCTGTAATTTGAGGATGCATAATCGCAACATATCCTCAAGAATCTAAATCATCGCTCAGACTGACCATCGGTCTATGGGTGAAAAGTGGTACTAAAGCTTAACTTTGTACCCAAAGCTTCTTGTAACTTTTTCCAGAATCTCGAAGTGAATCTCGGGTCTCTGTCTAAAATAATCGATAACGGTACCCCGTGTAATCTCACAATCTCAGATATATACAAGTCGACCAACTTATCCAGTGAATAATTTGTCCTTACAGGAATAAAATGAGCCGAATTTTTCAACTTATCCACTACAACCCATATAGCATCTTTCTTTTTCGGGGTCAATGGTAATCCTGTCACAAAGTCCATAGTAACTCTATCCCACATCCATTCGGGGACCATTACAAGTTGTAACAAACCTAAGGTACTTGATGTTCAACTTTGACTTGTTGACATATCAAGCATTTCGAAACAAATTCATAGATATCTCTCTTCATGCCATCCCACCAGTACATTTTCTTCAAATTATTTTACATCTTGGTACTTCTCGGATGAATCGACAAATGGCTATCATGTACTTCTTGCAAAATTCTCTCAATAATTTCATCATTCCTCGGTAAACAAACTCTATTTCTGAACATTAAACATCCATCAGGACCAATCTGAAAGTCTGATTCAATGCTCGACTCACACTGAGTTCTTTTAGCTTGCTGGTCATTATCATTAGTCTAAGCATCATAAATTTCCTGAAGAAATGTCGGCCTAGCCCTTACCTCTGCCAAGACTGAACCATCATCAAACAACACCAATCGAGTGCCCATGGCCATCAGTGCAAACAAGGATTTTCTACTTAACGCGTCGGTGACCACATTCATTTTTCCAGGGTGGTAATTGATGATCAGCTCATAGTCTTTAATTAATTCTAACCATCTCCACTGTCTCAGATTCAAATCCTTTTGAGTCAGCAAATACTTCAAACTCTTGTGGTCTGTGAATATATGACAAGTCTCACCATATAAGTAATGCCTCCAGATTTTCAAGGCAAAAACAATAGCGGCAAGCTCTAAGTCGTGCGTCGGATAATTCTTCTCATGTGGCTTTAACTGCCGTGAAACATAGGCTATCACCTTGCCATCTTACATAAGTACACAACCCATTCCATTTAAGGATGCATCATTATAGACTACAAATTCTTTTCCCGACTCGGGCAATACTAGAATAGGGGCTTCAGTCATCAATGTCTTCAACTTCTAGAAACTCTACTAACACTTTTCTGTCCATTCAAACTTAACATCTTTCTATAGCAACCTCATCATTGGAGTCACTATCATGGAGAATCCTTTCACAAATCTTCGGTAGTAACCAGCTAAGCCCAAAAAGCTTCTAACCTCGGTTACATTTTTAGGTTGTTTCCATTCAACAATAGCAGAGATCTTACTTGGATCAACTCGGATGCCTTCACCTGAAACAATATGACCCAAAAACCCTACCTCTTAGAGCCAAAACTCACTCTTGCTAAACTTAGCATACAATTGCTTTTCCCGTAAGGTCTGCTACACAGTTCTCAGATGCTTCGCATGTTATGTCTCATCCTTGGAATAAATTAAAATGTTGTCAATGAACGCAACGACGAACTTGTCCAAATATGGCCAAAATATCCTATTCATTAGGTCCATGAATACGAACGATGCATTTGTTAACCCAAACGGCATGACAAGAAATTCATAGTGGCCATACCTCGTTCTGCAAGCTATCTTAGGCACGTCCGATTCCTTGACTTGCAACTGATAGTAGCCGAATCTTAAGTCTATCTTAGAGAATACAATGGCTCCCCTCAACTGGTTGAACAAATCATTGATCCTTGGCAAAGGATACTTATTCTCGATAGTTACCTTATTCAGTTGACGATAATCTATACATAGCCTCATTGAACCATCTTTCTTCTTTACAAATAATACGGGAGCACCCCAAGGTGAAAAACTCTGCCTTGCAAAACCTTTATTCGTCAGCTCTTGCAACTGTGCTTTTAACTCTTTCAGCTCGGTTGGTGTCATCCTATATGGAGCAATATAAATAGGAGCTATTCCTGGCACCAGTTCAATACCAAACTCTATCTCTCTTTTAGGAGATAATCCAGGTAATTCCTTCGAGAACACGTCTGGATATTCACATACTATTGGTACGGACTCAATCTTCAACTCAGTTTCCTTAGTTTTCAGAACAAAAGCAAGGTAGGCTTTGTACCCTTTTCTCATATATCTCCGAGCCATCATTGAGGTAATTACAACTGGTGGTGTACCCAATTCTCTTGAATCAACCCATAGAATCTCACCATCTGGGCACTTCAATACAATATACTTGCTACCACAGTTTACAATTACATCATGCAAGGCTAACCAATCCATACCAAGTATACATCAAACTTATCAAATGGAAATAACATAAGGTTAGCCGGAAAGTAATGACCCCGAATCATCAAAGGACAATTCTTACAGACTTTATCAACCAGGACTGACTTGCCTAATGGGTTTGACACTCTGATAATAAATTTTATAGGTTCAATGGATATATTCATACTAGACACCAATCTCATACAAATATATGAATGCGTCGATCTCGGATCAATTAAGGCAACAACAAAAGTATTAAAAAGAGAAAAAGTACTCATAATTACGTCAAGAGCAGAGGCTTCCTCTCGAGCGCGTATTGCATACGTTCTTGTTGGGGCTCGAGCCTCTGATTTTGCAGTGTCTTTAGCCTCAACTCGACTGCCACTAGCACTTCCAGGATACCTCAGAAGTCTACCTCGTGGAATAGAAGCACTCGACTTCGGGGCTACTTCCACCTCTTTATCGGTTCGCTCAGGGCAGTCTCTAAGGAAGTGGTCAATAGAACCATATCTATCGCATGCACCACTCTTCGTTCGGCACTCTCTGAAGTGAAATTTATTGTAGCTTTTGTACTTCGACTTTTGATCATCTACACTCCCCACACTAGTCACCATCGGGGAGAAAGACTTCTGGTTACATCGTTTGGAGCTTCTCGCTCTACCTGAATATCCTACCGATGAAGTGGAGTGTTCATGTTGACTCCTTGATTTTTTGTGGGAAATGAGAGCGTCTTACCGCTATATCTCTTGCTCGAAACTTGAGCTTCTCTCTTTGTTTGTTTCCTTTCATTATTGAGCTCCACGGCCTTCTTGGCCCAATCAGCTAATGTAGCAAACTCTTGTCTCTTAAGGATCCCAATCAATAACTTGATTTCCTCATTCAGACCTTTCTCAAAGCATTTACACTTTTCTGACTCTGTTTGGACCCATTCAGTTGCATACTGACTTAGTCTCACGAATTCCCTTTAGTATTCTGATTTGAGTTCTAGGAACTCCTTCCGCTTCCAATCCAAGAATCTTTGACTGATGTATTTCTTCTTAAAGTCTGCCTAGAAAATTTCCCAAGTGAAGTTTTCCTTTGGTACCACTAAAGATATAGTCTTCCACCAATGGTATGCAGTATCCTTTAGAAGAGAGACAACACATTTTAAACACTCTTCAGGTGTGCACGATAATTCATCCAATACTCGTGTAGTATTCTCGAGCCAGAACTCGGCTCGTTCAGCATCATCACCAATCTTAGCTCTAAATTCCTCAGTCCCATACTTTTTAAGCTTGTCTATAGGGGCTTTACCAATTCTTACAGGTGCCATACCTAATGTCAATTCCTCATCAGGTGGGTTAGAGGGCAGGGGAGATCGTGATATGTTAGGGCGATTTCTCAAATAACCCCCAAACCACTCATCCATCATGTTAAAGAAGGCTGATCTAGCCTCTTCCTGGCTTTCAGACATAGGCCTTCTACTACTACTAGAAACAGCTCGTTGTACAGAAGCTGGAGCATGGCTCTCGGCTCTCTCGGATTCATCTTGTGCTTGATTGGAAGACATTTACTATATTCAAAGACAATTAAACAGTTAGGAGATGTCAAACTATCAATGTTCGTATAATGACATGTATAGAGAAACTCAATACTCTCTACGATAGTCCTAGAACTGACTAAATCATAGCTTTGATACCACTAAATGTAACACCCCTTACCCATACTTGAGACTGAAACCAAGTACGAGGCATTTCCAGATATGTACTCGAACATTTTCGGGTAATACAGGTTATAAAATTTTGTTCCAATTTGAAACTATTCAAACAACAACTTAGTGTCCCTATTATAGGCCTATGAGGCCAAATCATACTTTAAAAAGGGTCCGGGACTAGACTGAGAACTTGAGAAAGTTCTTAGAAAATTTTCTAGGTCAAGCCTCACACGCCTGTGTGGAGGCAACGCACACGGCCGTGTACTTTGGGATATGCCCGTGTCCTACACACATGTTGAATTTCTAAAATTTATTGTCCATTTCAAACCTACGGGGGGTTTTCACACGGCCAAGCACACGCCCGTTTGGTCGCCGGTGTCCAAAAATTTGAGCATTCTATTTCTGACGTCATCATGCATTTAGAGGCACATGGCCAAGGCATACACCCGAGTGCTAGACCGTGCCCTCCACACAGTTGAGACATACAGCCGTGTCTCTACTCGTGTGTTTACTACCATGCATTCTGACTTAAAATTTTTAGGTGCAGAGGACACACGGCCATACCACAAGCCCATGGGGCGATTTGTGTCACACACGGCCTATACACACGCCGTGTGTCTACCCGTGTGGAACTTGTTAGGCTATTTTCCAAGCCTTTGGTCACCTCTATGATAAACCATAATATATACATATTTTTATCCCATGCTTGGCATATTTATGGATGATTTATTATTAGTTTTATTGAATTTGATGCTCTTAATCCTATAATTTCATATTTTATACTCAGGAGAGCATAGGAAAGTGAAAATAGCAAGAAATAAGCCAAAAACAGACAAAATAAACTGATTTCAGTGTTCCGCACTATAACGCCCCTAACCCGAATCCGTCACCGGAATAGAGTTACGGAGCATTACTCGAGTTATCGATTTATTTATCAGATATTTTATTATTTCATCTAATATTCATATTTGGAGCCAATTAAAATCAAACATATTGTCCCTTAAACGTACTTATTTTTCTCGATATGTTTTACTTGAATCTATTACTCGTGTCACTATACTTAATTTTCTTGTATCAACGTATCAAAGATAATCACATATTTACATGTCATGATAAATATCATTCTCTTGTCATTTTATCATAAACATAAATCAGGTAATTCATTATATCGAAAATACAATTCAAGTTACACTAACTTACCTCGTTACTTGTTCATATTTATAATTTCATTAATCTGATATCTTTTCTTTTCCACGTTCAAGTCTCATATTCGAGTCATCCGAATCTTTACAAATAAACTTGATCGTCGTTTTCATTTATTTCATGTTCTAATACGTTCAATTAATACTTTAAACAAAATTACCATTTTACCCCTAAACTTTTAATTAATGACGATTTCATCCTTAGGCTCAAAAACAAATTCTTGAAATTTAATCCTTATTTCCAACACTTATTCTCATACAAATTGATAACAACCCATGAACTCTATAAAATAGCAAAATTTTCCATAATTTCAACACTTTCCAATTCAATCCTTAAAACATGGTTTTCCCGATCTTAAACTAAATTAATAATTTTTGTTCAATTTTGAAATTTTAAATAATAAAATAATTCATTTCATGCAAATCAGTCATTTCTAACATTTTTACAAAATTACCCATAAAGTTTTACTTTTATTCAATTTACTCCCTGAGCCTAAAACATGCAAATTAGCCATGCTAGCTGAATATTCATACATATTTTCCTCCTCCTCCTCCTCTCCATTCCACATCCTTAATTTACTTAACTTGCTATAAATAACATTATCAATAATTCACTATTTACTTATATGTATATTCAAAACTATCCATTTGAGTCATAGTCACTAAATTATTTATATCTTGAGCTAAAGAACTCAAAATTAAGATCTTATAATTGTCCATGAAACTAGACTTACATATCTTCTTACCATAAAATTTTCAGAATTTTTGGTTTAGCCAATAAGTATAGTTTATTCTTTAAAATCACCTCTATTCTGCTTTCTGACAGTTCTGACCCTTCTTCAGTAAAAATTAATTCTCTCCTCATACAGAATTCGAATGATGTTCCCATTTGTACTCTTGAAAATATACTCATTCAGGATTCTAAAAATATAAATTTAAGCCCATAATTATTTTTCTAAAATTTTTGATGATTTTCTAAAGTCAAAACAGGGGAACCCGAAATCATTCTGACGTTGTCTAACTAAATTTATTATATCTCAAAATTTACAATTTCATTGCTTACACTGTTTCTTCTATGAAAAACTATACTAAATTTAATTTAATTTAATTTCATATTTTATTCAACTTCTAATTCAATTTCCACAATTTTTTGTGATTTTTCAAAGTTAGACCACTGCTGCTGTCCAAAACTGTTTTAGTGCAAGATATTAATTACCATGTTTATAACACCTTTTTTTTTTCTTTCTCTACACTATTTCTCATCACTTTCTCTTATTTTCTCTACACTAACATGTCAAGAACATAGGACCATTTGTAAGGAAACTCTACATTAACATCAATCCCATGCTTTTTCAATAGTATCAAACTTAAAAATATATTGAAATCATGATGTTCTTACCTTGTTCTATTGATTTCAATCTTCATCTTGATTTTCTCTCTCCTTCAGCTTCCATTTCTTGAATCCAACTTGATATTCTAACTTCCCATAGTCTCCTTAACATTTTTCTCTCTTGGTAGCTATGGAAATTCTTTTGATTTTTAGGTGAAAATGGTGAATTTTTTGTAAAATGACCAAATTGTAAAGAAAAGAAAATTTTCTTTCTTTTCTTCTCTTCCAACGTTGGTTGCATGGAATGATGGATGGCGTTGTTCCCTCTCTTTTTTTTTTCTTTCCATACACATATATATATACTAAATAAAATAATAAAATAATAATAAATATCTTATTAAAATATTAAATAAATAATAATTATCTAATTAAATAATTATAAAATATCATCAGCATCATCATTACTTTCTAGATTTCTCTCTCTTCTAATTGACCATTTTGCCCTTTCTGATCTTTTAAAACTTTATTCTTGACTCATCACTTAATTTGTAAAAATTACAATTTAGTCCCTCATAATTCTTCACCTATTCAATTTCGTCCTAATTCATCAATTTTCCTTGGTTTCTAGATCATTCCAACCTTAAAATATTTTCACTATTAGTCCTTCAACTTTTTCATATTTACACTTCAACCCCTTAAATTTTGAGTATTTACTCTTGGGCAAAAAACTTTTCTCACTTTTACAATTTAGTCCTTTCTTGAATTAATATGTCATAATATACTTTCCAATGACCTAACTCAAATTTCCTCTTCTTGTCACTTTATTTCCTTATTTTACTATATAAAGGATAATATCTTACTGTAAAAATTTTCGGGGTGTTACACACACAACCTAAGCACTTCCACACGGGTAATCCACATGCCCGTGTTAGACACACGGACAGGCCACACGGTCATGTGTCATGGCCGTGTCGACAATAAACCACGTCAGAATTGCACTCGGCCTGAACACCTTCACACGGGCGTGGCATACGGTCGTGTCCCTATCGAGCCCAAGTCTAATTCTATTCGGAAAAGGCTAATTTTGGGTATTCTAAAGTCTATATAAACACCCTAGAAGAGGATCAAAGGGGACGAAGAGCAAAGAATAGAAAATACTCGAAGACAGCCATTGGAATCAACTCGGAAGTAGGGATTACTTCAAGACTAAAGATCTCCATTCAATTTCTACCGAAGTTTTTGGGTTTCTTATGTTTTGTTATTTTCCTAATTTTGAGATGTTTTCCCTATCGTTATGAACTAAACTCCCTAAATACCTAAGGGAGATGAAACCTAAGACAGATCTTATTATTATTTGAATTATATTATAAATACTTTTCTTATTCTTAGTTATGAGTTTTAATCCTTGCTTTAATATTCCAGAATTTTAATTCAAGTTTTTATGTGCTTATTCAGTGGAGAAAAAATCCCTATTTAAGAGTAAATCTCCCATAATTAAGCAGAGTTGCATGCAATCCTAAAGATAGGACGACATAAATCTGTCAGATTAGAGTCAAATCTAATAAGGGAGTCCATAGACCGAGTTAATGTGACAATAGGGGTTTTAATTAGAAAGAGATTTCGATTAATCAACCTAGAGTCAGCTGTTTTTAGTCTCGAAAGAGATATTAACATAAGATAGGGATTTCTACGGACTAAGCCAAGTGAATAAATCGTCTAAATCAAAACTAATAAGTGAAGTCTAGGTGAATTCTTCCTTGGGTATTGTCTTCTCCATCGGTTTTCCAAAAGTATTTTCCAACTTTAATATCTGTCGTGTTCATAGTTAATTAGAAAATTAATCTTAGTTAAAAAAACATCCCTTTAATTCATAGGCTAGATAATAAAAAGATAGTAATTACTAGTACTTTTAGTCCTTGTGGATACGATATTTTCGGTCTCACCATAACTATACTACTGATCGATAGGTGCGCTTGCCTTAGTAGAATTTTTAGTTAGTTTAGCGACCATCACTCTATCAACCCCATACTCTTATAGGTTCCCATAATACATAACAAGGCCTAATTATACATCTTGAATGACCTTGACAAACCTCATTGCATGTAAACCTCATCTCATTGGTTTTACACAGCTAGGTTATTCCCTTTGTATTAAGGATTTCTATGCCTTAAAATACTTTTAAGATTGGCTCATTATTATTACTCATTGCCAATTATGACCCAGTCATCCCATGTGATTTGGTCACATTACATGTATGGAAATGTGATAGGCCATATTTCATCCTCACTAACACAATTGAACATAAACATGCACAAATTTGTAAGTCATAACCAACATCAAAATGAGTCAATTCCCATAGCCATATACAAGTGAACATGTATACCTTTACAAGCCTTCATAGTGGCAAATCAAATGACACATATAACAAAAATAAACAAAATCCCTATACATACCATTGAACAAAATAAATGTATCTATATACCAAAGCAGGAAAAGATGATAGTGTGTTGACTCTCCAACCGTCTTCCAATCTTTACGAGTCCTCGAGCTCTAAAAAACGGGAAAAGAGAGGGGTAAGCATTTACATGCTTAGTAAGCCCGAATAACTGGAAAGTAAAATTACCGACTAATTAGCATACAACCATATTAGGCAATAAAACCAACGAACAAGGAATGGTTTCCCTATCACATGCACTCAATCAACAAGTTAGTCACATAACAATCCGCCGTGTAATTTGTCTTAGATGAGCTCATCATCCAACATTTTCATATATATATATCTCATGTTAATCCCGTTGAGTTCCTCGGAAATCTCGATGGATTATCCATTTACCATCAAGTCATAAGAGTGATCATCTCATGTACGCACTCCCGCGAACCTCGCATCTTACAATCGGATTACCAGTCCAGGCTAAATCCCCAGTAATATCAACTCATAAGGTGATGTCGGGATTACCATTCCAAGCAAAATCCCTTATAACAAAAAACACCCTTAATGAGTTCAGATCTGAATTACCAGTCCAGGCTAAATTCAGACCCTAATCGGATTACCCGTCCGGGCAAAATCCACAATGCACACATATTCTTCAAGAGACTCGACCACTCAAGGAACACCCTTCAGGGCTAGATCCTTTCTATATTTGAGATCAACAGATTACCCTTCTGGGCTAAATCCTTTCTACAACACATGCAGGATCTCAAGTCACATGTAAATCATAGTTTACCTATAAGTCTTCTTTTTTTAACCTCAACCGAGACATTTATCATCATGTCATTAATAACACATTACATGGATTTTCATGCCATCATCAAATACAATATTTATACATTCATAAAACATGCAATTAGGTATATTATGAGTTTACTTTAAGTTATTCGAACTTACCTGGTATTGGTCTCGGTTTCGCATTTCGATTATCTTGAAACCTTTCATTTTCCTCGATCGACCTCCAGAATTTGTTCCTCAGGGTCTATAACAATAAAAATGAATCATTAATACCTCACATTATTCCTTTCAAGTCTAAATTTCACCCTCAGACAAAATGACCGTTTTGCCCCTAACCTTTCATATTTTTGCGATTTAGTCCCTAGACTCGTATAACGAAATGCATGCAATTTCTACATTACCCAAGCCTAGCTGAATGTTCTTTCCTCTTACGGCAGCCCACATTTTTCCATTATTTCACATTTCTACCACATATTTTACACATTTTACAAAAAGGTCATTTTAGGGGTTTTTCATTAAAATCACCTAGGAAAAGATGTTTCACACACATCCAACTTTCATATTCCTCCATAAAACATTAAAGAATAAACATGTCACACATGGGTCACTTTGCAAACATGAACCCTAACTTAAAATATGGGTAGAAATGGAGAGAGTAAGCTACTAGGATTTCAAAAATGTAGAGAACATTAAAAACGGGGCTTGGAAGCACTTACTATTGAGCTTGAAAATGTTGAAAACCCTAGCTATGGAGGGCTTGAGAATTTCAGCTGGATGAGGGAGAAGAATGGCTGATTTTTGCCTTCATTTTCCCATTTTATTCATTAATTAGCCAAATGGCATGCCCATTTTTGTCCAAAAACTTAGAAATTGGGAAAATTGCTCTTTAAGACCTTCTAATTAATAATCTAAAGCAATTTCATACAAATTTCTTCTAGAATCCAAGTTTTGCAATTTATTCGAATTGGTCCTTATTTTCCAATTGCACACCCTACTCATAAAATTTCTTCATGAAACTTTAACACATACATATTCTCATATTCTAGACCTCATAATAATCATAAAATAAATATTTCAATGTCAGATTTGTGGTCCTGAAACCACTGTTTCGACTATGCCCTATTTCAGGATGTTACATAGGAAGTAATCATAGGTGAGACAAGATTGGGAGATAAGTTGAACTGAGTAAGTCGTAGTTATCCTGGTTAAGAAATTGAGTTCAGAAGATAACCGAGTATCAACCAATCGATTAATTAGTTAGAGATCGAGAGGTAATAATTGGTTGATCAGTAGCTAATCTACCCTAAAACCCTAATTTAAAGTTAATTACAAACCCTGATATGAGTTAATAATCCTGAAATGATATTTTTACACTTTTGAAAGCTAACAAGAATGAAATTTGTTAAATACTTTGAAGAGAACTCAAAATAGCAAGAGAAAATTTTTTATTTAATTTCAAGAAAACTGACGCTACAATAAAAATAAAGAAACTAACAACCATTAACTAACTAAGTAAAGCATGGAAACCCTAGAAAATTAAAAATGGTGAAAGGAATAAAAGAGAAGACAAAAATATGATAAAAGAGCCTCTCTTTTTTTTTGTTTGGCATCTAATAGCCTTTTATACAGCAAATTCTATAACCCTAACATTTGATAAAAATGCCCTTAGAAAGAAGGATTTTACTTAAGTTGATGCTAGATACAAAATTGCCCCTGTTTTATTTTCACCCCGTCAAACTTCAATGTATGGACACCCAAGATTTGGTATCACAACATCCTCGGCAGAAGGCACAATCTTGGCTTAAGCATTCTTGAAGCCTAGGTGATGTCACTCCTTCACTTCAACCATAAGCTGTGAGTCGCAACCTTGAAGGCTTGTAGTCGACACATTTAGGGCTCAATGTCATGACACAACACACTTAGTGTCGTGACTTCTATGACAGATTGCTCCATGTTGGTTTCATTGGATTTGGTGCCCTAAATGTAGTATTTTTGTCTGTATACACTTGTATTTTTTTGAACAGATTGGTTTTGCAACACCCCTAACCTTAATCCATTGCCAGAATAGGGTTACAGAGTATTACCGAAGTTTACAATTTAAACTGACATAAAATTTCAAATATTTCATAACATATAGCATTCATATCAGAAACCAATCATAATCATGCATTTTGTTCCTAATACGAGCCTTCGAGGCCCAAAACACACTTTAGAAACAAATTGGGACTAAACTAGAAACACAGAAAATATTTCGAAAACATTTAAAATTTTTAAAGCTACAGGGGTCACATGGTCGTGTCTTAGGCTGTGTGGGCATTCAAAATAAGGATATACGGTCATGTCCCATGTAACACCCCTAGCCCGTATCCATCACCGGAATAGGGTTACGGAGCGTTACCAGAGTTTTTCATAATGTTTACAGATAATTTAAGTCAAATTCTATTCATTTACCGACATTATTCATAACGTCCCTTAAATGGACCATCGAGGCCCAAAACAAGTATTATAATTGAATCGGGACTAAATCGGGAACTCAAAGAATTTTTCACGAAATTTCTAAAATTTTCCAAGATGTAGGGCTCACACGCCTGTGTGGTCCAAGGGACACGCCCATGCTGCAAGTCATGTTTGACCCCTTGTAACTCTCTGACTTATGCCACACGGCCGGCCACATGCTCGTGTGCTCGGTCGTGTAGCACACACGGCTGAGACACACGCCCGTATCTCTGCCCGTGTGCTCAATTCTAAGCATTTTGTTTCTCAAATTTAAGGTGCAGGGGAAACATGGCCACACGCCCATGTGCTAAGCCGTGTGTCACACACAGTCAAGACACACGCCCGTGTGTCTACCAGTGTGGACAAAATAAAGTCATTTCTAGCTTCATTTCTCGCCCAAGACCTTGCCATAAACCTACACCAAAATATGCATTCATAAACCAACCAATCCAAGCATTTTAATCAAGCTAATTCTACCATTTAGAATGGTCTATCATTACATGCTTTCATGCTTTTAATCTTACCTTATTAAGCCTTTCTCAATCAATCAATAAAAAACACTTATGTTATCACCATGAAGTAACCTTAATATGTATATATATGCATACCAATACATAATCATCACTAGCCATTCCAATGGCTATATTACAATAACCATTTACATTTACATGTCAATATGGCCAATTAACCTATACATGCCATTATAACCACAATTTTTTTACCATATGTACCGAAATGAGATGATAGATAGTGTGAGTGATCTCCTCCAAGCTTCCAATCCAACGAGCTTCCGATTTACTATAAAACAGGGAAATAAAACTAAGTAAGCATATAATGCTTAGTAAGTTCGTATAACATGGTACTTAACTTACCGTTTATTGCATTGCAAGATAAACATGTAAGGCACATTCAATCAATTTGATTTTAAGCCCTACACATATCCTCATTGCCCTTGTTAGTCATATATTCCATAATAACATCAAGAAACATATATAGGCTCAACACAATCAGATTTCTGAATATATATACTTTCTATAACATGTATAAATCATATCTTTATATTACAAGTATATTTTCATAACAATTTATCTCGAGTTTAGATTATTCCATGTCAGAACTTTACTCCTCTAATTCGAAATATCAATGTCACACAAGTAGTACACTCAAGGTATACAAATCTATAATAAAGGATGAACATACTCATCAAATAAATTTCATATACAAATATCATCATCTCATATTTCCATGTATCCATTATCATATATCATCATTTCATGTATTTCAAGCAAATACGTGTAATAACTCGTTTCTTATTCATATCTTCTCATATCTAGATTGTTACCTGTTGAATTTATTCAGAATATCGATGGATACACAGGTAGTACACTCAAGGTGTACAATTCAGGATCTGTCAATTCATGTAACACCCAAAATTCGTCCTAAAAGTTAGGCCCAAATCTGACGTGTCACATTGAAGTGTTTTTTGAAAACCATGTTTTCATTGAAAACCCTTCTTATTTGAAAAATTGAGTAAAATCCCTGTTACGTTAGTTTATTTTATAAAGTGGTACATTGAAAAGTTATTAATTCTATTCCCAAAATTTCTTTTAAGTTACGGAAGCTAATTTTAAAAGTAACTGATTTACGAAAACGTGATGTTGAAAACTAAGTTGCGAAACCGTTTCGAAAATGTTGCGAAAACGTAGTGTTGTTTAAAAACAGTTATAAATCAAATTAAATAAAACCCAAAGTTAAAATCCAAAACTTTAAGAGGCCTTATTACAAAAGTTGAAAACCAAAACGGAATCTAAAACATAAATAAAGTCCAAAGGCAATCGTGTGGCCATCTCCGAGTCCCCATCTCGTCTAACTCAAATACCAGCTGTCCCATGTAGCAAAATAAATACTTCTTTTATGCTGCGCCAGCACTCGAACCTCAAACCTCAAGGTTACTCTACACGCCACCTTGCCACCACACCACAGGCTCCTTTTCTGATAAAAATTGTCTATAATTAATTATAAGACCTGTGTGCTAGTGTCCAGATTCACTTAAGAGGAAAAACTAAAATTTTGCTAGTGCCTAGATTTGAACCCAGGCTTCTCAAGCACTCCCAAATATGCCCAAATACTTAGCCACTAAAGCTACACATAATTTGTGTTATTTCTCAGAAACCTAAACTTTTATGTGTTCCCATACTCAAGGCCCATTCCTTCTAGGCCCAAATTCAGGAGGTTACAATTCATGTCCAATGGTACCCATAAGGTACTATTTCAGAGAGTACACTCTCAAGCCATACAAATTTACAACAGGATTACCAGTCCAGGCTAAATACTGTCTCTAATATATATACTCAATAGATCTTAGTCAGGATTACCAGTCCAAGCTAAATCCTTTTTAGGACATATGCTCTAAAGCGCTTGATCTGGATTACCCGTCCGGGCTAAATCCATTCCATAACATATGCTCGAGAGGACTTATATCAATAAGGGAAATCACATTTATCCATCTATTTTCATTTATTCAAACGGGATTTAACATTTTTCAAGCATTATCAGGCATGTGATTATTTCATACATTTATAACATTCATATAATTCAAAGAAACACATTCCACATTCATTTCAAGCATAAAAGTAACATTTTTATTATTCATCATTTATCGGGTATTATCATTGATTAGGCTTTGTCAGATATGTCTTCAATGTCATATATATATGATATTATACAATTCACAAACACAACATTAAATTCAAGCATATAAATATACACAATTTAGTTACACAAACTTACCTTGACAATTGTTTGTATACGTAAAATCTACTAATCTGACATTTTCTTCTTTTTCTCGTTTTAGCTCCGAATTTAGTCTGTCCGGATCTAATTTGGCCAAGAAAGCTTGCTTTCTCTTTCCTAGGGTTTCCATGGAATATTTGGGGAAGAAGATGATATAAAATTATTTTTATTTCTATTTAATTATTTATCATCTTTTAATTTTATCACTTTCTAATTTAGTTCCTGGTCTTTTTCTAATTTTCCATGGATGAATCATCCAAAAATATCTACTAACTTTTCATTAATGGTATGATTACCATATAAGGACCTCCAATTAAAGCTCTACAGCTATTTAATACCTTTAGCTATTAGAACACAACTTTTGTACTTTACGCGATTTAGTCCTTTATCAAATTAAACATGTAATCGATAAAATTTCTTTACGAAACTTTCACACAATATTATTATCATACTGTTCACCGTAAAATAATATTAAAATAAAATTTCTTTTCGGGATCGAATTTGTGGTCCCGAAACCACTATTCTGATTTCTCTAAAAATGGGCTATTACATCTCAGCCCGTGTCCGTGCCTGTGTAACCCACTGACTTGTGCCACACGGCCAAGCCACATACCGTGTGCTAGGCCGTGTAAGCATACTGACTTGTGCTCTTAAAAGATACAGGGGACACACAATCGTGTTACCTGCCTATGTGTTACACACTGATGAGACACACGTTCGTGTCTCTACCTATGTGGACGAAAATAGGTCATTTTTAAAGCCACATTTCTTACCCAAAAATGACATCAACCTACTCCCAAAAATGCACATATATGCTAGCTATAATCAAGCATTGCAAAACAACCATAAGCAAGCTTTAAACATGTATTATAATCACATGCAACCAATATGCCCTTAGACACCTCAAATGAAAATTTAAAAGCATGTCAACCTTGTGTCCAAACTTACCTAAATGACCAAATACATATAAGCATAATTGTACCAAAATCTATCATGTAGATCACTTATCAAGCTCACCCATTTGATACCAAATATACAATTCTAAACCAACCATCACTATACTTATAAGTTTTTCCTTAACAAAGCACTAAATCACACCAAGGCATATAACATATCTTATATGCATATTCAAACCACATTTTCCTTTCCATCATTATACCATATCAAACACACATCAAATATGATAAGGCTACATATATATACATCAAAATATACCAAACACAAGCCAAATAAGTGGCTAATCTCAACAAAACACTTATATGCCAACAATGGCTAAATTAACTTATACATGTCATTATAACCGAAATTAAATAACCAAAAGTACCAAAGAGCCGACGGATAGTGTGATATAGCTCTGACAAGCTTCCGACCCAAACGAGCTTCCGAATCACTATAAAACACCAAAAATAACACAGAGTAAGCTTTTAAGCTTAGTAAGTTCATATAATAGAGAATTTAACTTACCATTTTAATCACATTTAAGGTAAGCATGCAAAACATATCCAACTCAATTTGGCTAAAAGCCTAATCACATATCCTCAACAACCGTGTTAGTCATGTAATTCATATAAAATCAAGAAACATGTATGAATTCAATAATAATCAAAACTCATGTACATATAATTTCCACTTCATATGACTATATATCATTTACAAATGATTTACATATATCTCATGTAAAAACCTACAGTAGTTCATATTAAACTCATGTAATCTCGTAACAGAACAGTGCCCATTGAACCATTTAGAATATCGTTGGATACGTGGGTAGTACACACGAGGTGTACTAAACTGTAATCTATCAATTCATGTACATGTATGCTCATACTAGCTGTAAATGGTAAGCTCCTCTGAGCTAAATAATGGTAAGCTCCTCCAACTGAATAACGATAAGCTCATATGAGCTGAGTATCGGTAAGCTCATAAGAGCTGAAATCGGTAACCCTAATGACATGTCATTTGTATCCTACGAATTCCTAAAGTTCAAACAGGGCTCGGTAATCGTCATACATCGTCTGATATATGATCAGTACTCATATATGATGGTAATGCAAATAACATACATCTAATTCAATCAAAGCATATAATTACACAATTTAATTACACAAACATACCTCGACGAGTTTACATAGATACGAAGCCAACTAATATGATATTTTTCATTTACCTCAATCTAACTCCATACGAGATCTAACCAGATCTATACAAATGAATTTAACTCAATTCAATATAATTCATATACAATTTAGTCCAACACATATTTTGGCAAAATTACCTTTTTTCCCTTACACTTTTAATTCTTTGCAATTTAGTCTCTCAGCTCGAAAAATGAAATTGATTCAATTTTATCCCTACCCAAGCCTAGCCAAACTATATACATGCTTATAGCAGCCCACATATTTCACAAATTCACAATTTTACCCTACAATTTATCACATTTTTTAATATAATCCCTATTTGACAATTTCACTAAAAATTCCTTTACAAAAGTTGTTGATACAACAACAACCATTCATTTTCATTCATCAAAAATTAAAACTCAAGCATGGTCATCATTGGAAAAACCCTAATACTTTAACATTTTCACAAATTAGTCCCCGGGCTAGATGCATTAAGCTACAACGATCCCGGAAACATAAAAATTATCAAAAACGAAACAAAACACATACCTAATTGATGGAAACAAGCTTGTCGAACCCAAAAGAGAAAAATTGGCTTCTTTTTCCTTGGCTATTCGGTTGAAGAAACAAAGAAAGATGAAAGCTTTCTAATTTGTTTTATTTGTTTTATCATTTATTACTTATTTACAAAACTAACCTTAATTAACCTTAAAAATTACACTAATTCCAAGCCATGTACATTCACTATCATGTTTAATGGTCTAATTACCATATAGGGGCATCCACTTTAAATTTCTATTGCTATTAGACACCTTTAGCTATTAGAACACAACTTTTGCACTTAACACGATTTAGTCTTTTTTATCAAAATAAGCATGTAAACGGAAAATTTCTTAACAAAATTTTTATACGGTAATACTATCATGTTGTAGACCATAAAATAATAGTAAAATAAATTTTTTGACTTCAGATTTGTGGTCCCAAAACCACTATTCCAATTTCACTGAAAACAGGTTATTACAAGTTTAATCAAGTAATTCATGAATTAAATTAATACCTTTGTCTATTTTCCTCAATGGTTTTTGCATACAAAGCAAATTGAAAGCAAAATTAGCTCACTGGTTGTCTAATGTTTAACTAATATTAAGTGGTATTACATGGTCGGATCTAATACAGAAAAACAACTTAAATTAGTAGACGAACCTAAACATGTCCCTAGTCTAATTGGAAATGAGCGAACCAATTGAAAGACTAATATGTTGTCTATCAAGTCCAATTGGGGAGATGCTTTGCTTTGGGCATCAAAGCAGATGACTCCCAGAAGATAGAGACATAGATGTGACTGACTAGACTAATAGGACATCGGATAAGACCCAATTAGAATAGATCCTAAGTTTATTTATGGATTTATTCACTTGTGACGTTCACAGCATGACATACCTTAATCCTGATGGACTATGTATGCATGACTTGTATACTTTAATGTAAGTAAAAGCCCGAGTTCAAATAGATAAGCAATCGAAAGTTGGTGCATTGGGTATATGACTTTTGTAGTATGTAGCATCATTCACAATAATGGAATTTATAGCCCAAGACATGGGTAATATCTCTCATTGGCATTACATGATAGATGAAAAGTAAATGTGGTCATGGGTTGTTCATCTTTGTGATGAATGACTTGGTTACTTTTTATAGTAACTGAATTTTCATTAAGGAAGATGTAATGGTTATCATGAGATAAAATAGGATCACATTGGGAGAACGAATTTATCCTAAAGAGATTAAGGATATTCTATGAGGGTAACACACTTATGAAAAGGTCATTAGACGAGCACTGATCGAGTAGCTTTTGTAGTGGAATGTAATTAGAGAGAGCTCAATTACGATACTATAGTTGGATGACTTCGTGACTAAATGAGTTTATAATTAATAGGTGAAAAGCTATCATTTAAGCCCAAATCAAATATATCCAATTGGTCCCTCCGCTAGCTCATTGAAACTAGAAATGGGTTGCATGTTGAATCAAATGAACATAAATGGAAATGGATGGAAATGATAAAATTAGATAAAAGGATTACATTCAGGAATTAGTGTAGTTTCTCACTTGGTATAAAAATGACCTGAGAATTAATTTAAATTTTTTAATTATTTTTAATTAAATAATTGATGTTCGAAAATGGAATCAAATTAATTGGTCATTATGAAATCCGTTAAATATAAAAGTTAAATATATTTTCTCATATATTCTTCTATAGTAAAGTTGTCATGATTTTAACGGATTAGAATTGAGTTGAGAAAAATATTTAATTTAAAATTTTATTTAAATTAATTTAATAAATAATGTCTATTTGGATAAATAGAATAACATGTAATTGGTCAGATTAAATTATAAAGTGTTGGTTTAAAAGTCCAAGAAGCACATATAATTGGACCCAATACAAGAGAGGCTCAAATCCCCATCGTAATACATATGAGGGGAAGCACATACTATTAGCCTCTCTCTCTCTCTCTCTCTCTCTCTCTCTCTCTCTCTCTCTCTCCTAGTTCAACTAGGGGATTTTTTTCTATTAAATAGACATTAAATGCATTCTACTAATTCAACAATGATTTCACTTCCTCTCCTTATAAATAGATGGAAACAGTAGGGCCAACAAAATAATGAGTTAGGTACAAATTTGAGATATTATTATTCTACCAAAAAGTAGTGGAAATTTATTTTTTAGAATAAATTCTATTTTCTAGGAATAACAATTTTACTAGTTTCTATTGAAAGAGATTTACTTTCCCACTAAAAGTAAAGAAAATATTTTTGGTTTTGCGTTTGATCCAAATTTGTTTGAACCCACACTTGAAATAGTTCGTGCTATGAAAATAGCGGAGAAGATCATTTGGTTAAAAGCTAGGAACGTCCAAGATCCGCCTAGTCCAAAACACAGGTACGATTTTAGGAAAAATTATTGCTATAAATATCACAAATCAGCTCGATTTTCAAAATCTTATTTTTTCTGCTATGCAAGAAAACCATTTTCGTTGCTTCCCCGAGGTAATGAAGTGTTAGCGTCCCGACAGCCACAATAGTTGGTGTTGTCCTTGAGGTTTAACCATAGTCATCTTCCTATACAAACTCCAATCAACCATTATACACCCAATGGCATAATTTTTCCAATTTCGGTCTTAAAAGGAGTAAATGTACAAAAAAAATTATCATTATTACTAAGAACTAAAAATCAACAAAAGGCATTGAAAAGACTCAAAAATTGCTTAAGAAAATACTCATCAAGTGTTCAAGCGAGCCTAATTTGACGTATCAAATTACGATTAATCAATAGCCATAGTTATCTTTTATACCCTCATATTAGAATGCCAAATATGAAGTTATAAGTTAAGGGATGGTCAACCAATAAAAATTCCACCATTTCCTTTATTTTGTGTTGCTAGTTACCTAATGTGATCGACAAAAGTATAGATCCCCATACCTCTACCGGCTAGTTGGTGAAACCGTAGATAGGTCTCACCTTTTTAAGTATTAACTCATTTATGTCCATTTGTTTAAACACTCTTTAGTGTAAGACTTCCATTTTACTTCTAATATCTACTAATATTCTTTCACTTGAAAATATGTTATACTTATTGTGATCGCTAAGGGTGTAACACCCCTGTAACACCCCTTATCCGTATCCAATGTCGAAATAGGGTTACAGAGCATTACCGAACTTATAATACATTCAAACATACATTTCATATACAAATGATCAAATCACATACATTTCATTCATAGCCAATCATTTTGTCCTTAATACGAGCCTACGAGGCCCTAAACATACATTGGGAGTGGTTTAGGACTAAATCGACAACTTTGGAAACTTTCACGAAACCTTGAAAATTTTTCTCAAAATAGGGGACACACACCTGTGTCACAGGCCGTGTGGAAATTCAAAATGGGAGCACATGGTCGTGTCCCAGCCTGTGTTCAACCCCGTGTAACTCTCTAACTTGGGTCACATGACCAACATACACGCCCGTGTGACTAGCCCGTGTGCCCTAAAAATAGCCATACACGCTCGTGTGCTAGCCCGTAAGCTAGGCCGTGCCAAACCTGTAGGGTATACTGACTTATGCCACACATCCAAGTCACACGCTCGTGTGTGAGGCCGTGTAGAGCATACTAAATTGATTTCAATTTCAATACCAAGGGACACACGGCTGTGTAACATGACCATATGTCACACACGGCTAAGACACACACCCATGTCTCTGCCCATGTGGACAAAAATAGGCTATTTGCCAAGCCAATTTGCCACCCAAATTTGGATGTACCTACAACACATCAATTTGCACCATCACATAGCATAAATAGGCATTTAAACCAGCCAATTCAAACCTAATTCATGCATATTCTATACCACATTTCTCAATGCACATAAGTTGCAAAATAGACTAATCCATTTATACCCAAAATCTCATAAACTTAAATCATCAATATGGCTACTTAAAACATATATTCTTTACCTTGACTCACAAACAAATAACATTACCAATATCAACATTCAACTTCCATAATACCAACCATTAATAAGCATCACCAAAACCAACCCCAATTTACATATCATAAACTATATGCACATACACATATACACAATCAAATTAACTCAAAATAAGCCAACTATCATGGCTATTATATACAAACCAAGACATATACATTTACAAGCCATTTCAAATTGCCAAAATCATTACCAAAACATAACCAACATGACCAAAGTCCCTATACATGCCATATACTCAAAACAAAAGCTTAAAGGTACCAAATCGTTTGTAGGATAGTGTGATGAAATCTCCGACGGTCCCCAAATCCGAGCTAGCTTTCAATTCACTATAAAACATAGAAAAATAAATGATTTAAGCTATAAAGCTTAGTAAGCTCGTATGAAACAAACTCGATATAATCATAACCACATAATTCCACAATTGATTATAGATACATGAATTCACATCGACTAACAAACCATTCAATTACTCATTCACAAAACTATATACTTTTACCATTTCATCGATTCAAAGCTAATATGGTTTGTGCACATACCTGTACCATCTCATACCAATTTCATTCTTAGCCGCATCATTCATTTACCCGTTGAATCATTCAGAATAGAAATCGGATATTCAAGAGTCTTACATACTAAGTACATATACCATGGCTCGAAGCCAAATCAAGTTAACTTATATCTAAAGTACTAATATCATGGCCCGAAGCCAACTCAATGTATCCCCTAATGACATGTCACTAGTATCCTAAACTATTCCTAAGGTTTTACCGGGATTTCGAATGCCGAATTACCATCGAGTCATTATCGAACTTATACGAAGTCTCGTATTCACAACTTATTCAATATCAAAGCATTTAAAATACACTTATAATGAAATTTATCACATACAAACATACCTCGGATGTGAAAACAACGAAATAAGTCGATTAGTCGATAACTTTAGTTTTCCGATCTAGATCTGAATTTCATTTTTCTTGATCAGTTAAGCTTTCAATTGACCAAACCCTAAGTGATCAAAATGGCTTCTTTTTCTTTTGATAATTGGTTGAAGATGATGAAGATAAGACATAAAATTGTTTTTGTTTTAATTAATTAACCTTATTAGACAAATTACCAAATTAACCTTAATGATAAAACATTTATATCATCCATTTCTTGTCCATTAATGTCCACTTACCTTAATAATGGTCCATTTATTACTTAAGGACCTCCATATTTAATATTCATAGTCATTTAGTGCATTTAACAAATAGAATTCAACTTTTACGCTTTACGTGATTTAGTCCTTTTATCAAATTGACCAATCAAACGATAAAATTTCTTAACGAAATTTTCACACCAACATAATATCTTACTTTATACACTTAAATTTATATTAAAATAATTTTTTGACCTCTGATTTTTGGTTTCGAAACCACTGTTCTGATTTAGCTAAAAACGGGCTGTTACAAAAGGATTGTTTCCATTTGCATGTAAAAGTTCATCTTCAACTGTTACATCAAATTTTACTTGGCATGACTTTGTAAAATGAGGTTTCTTAAATAGAACATTAATGGACATCATACTTATTCTATATGCCTTTCTCCTAGCATTGGATTTTTTTCATTCTTCATTATTGTCAACAATTACATTTAGAACTCTGCTCACTATTGTTTACATGCTCTATCATTTTTGGGTTCTCGAGACAAGACTACTTCTCAATTACCATACTCTCTATTGTTTCTATTGCGAGAGGATTGAGTTAAATACTCAACATCTATGAGTCGACTAAATTCTAACTAACTAGTTTCCATTGGTGAGGTGTTTCTAAAATTCCTTTATTTGTTATAAATTGAGAATATAAGATGGTGAAGTTGTGAAGGGATATAAGTTTCAAACTTGTTATAAGGAGCTCATTCAACCTTCATGTGTTGCTGATGATGTTATCTCCTATCTCCCTCTACTTTCTAACATTATGAAGATTTGGCAAGGTTAGAGAAATGTTTCCCCAAAAGTGTATGCCTATGTTGGGGTTTTGCCTTCGATGGTCATGTAATGGTGTAACACCCCTTACCCATATTCGACACTGAAACAGGGTATGAGGCATTACCAGACTCACATAACTAGCAATCATACAATTCCAACCCATAAATTTGCACCAAATTAAAACCCTTTGTAATAAATCATAAAGTCCCCAATACGAGCCTACGAGGCCCAAAACATACTTTGGAAGTGTTTCAGGACTAAACCGAGAACTTTAAAAATTTTTACAGAACTTAGAAAATCTTCCACTATACAGGGGTCACACACCCTTGTGAATATAGGACATGCCCGTGTGGGCAGGCCGTGTGGTCACACATGCCCGTGTCCTGACCCCGTGTAACTCTCAGACTTGTAACTCATGAACAAATTGAGATCACACGGCCAAGTCACACGTCCATGTGCTAGGCCGTGTGGTTAACTAATTTAATTAGAATTAGGTACAGGTTTCACACGGCCAAGACACATACCAGTGTTCTTAGTCGTATGGAACACACAGCTGAGACACATGCCCGTGTCTCTGCTCGTGTACCCAATTCTGAGCATTATGTTTCTCAAAATTAAGATGCAGGGAACACATGGCCTAACCACATGCCCGTGTTACCAGGTCGTGTGTCACACACGGTCTAGACATACGCCCGTGTGTCTATCCGTGTGGACAAAATAAAGCCATTTCCTAGCTTCATTTCTCACCCAAAATCACCCAAAAACTTGCACATGAAACACTCGACCAATTCTAACCATTTTTAGCATTCAAATTTGGCAATTCCATCATTCATCAAAGCATACCATTTCATTCATACATGGTTACAAACTCACTTTAGCTTAACTTAGGCATTAACAACATTTGATCACATGAACTTAGCATAACACATGTGTACATATATATCTCAATAGCTTACTACATCAACCCAAAATGAACCATCACTATCCATTCCAATGGCTAGGTTACAAAATAACATTTCAAGCCACCATTGGCCAAGTTGTCCTATACATGCCATTATATCAAAATGATTCTAATATATATACCCAAGATAGCTAGCTGATAGTGTGACGATGCTCCAATGATCTCCCAACCTTCACGAGCTTTCGAGCACTATAAGATATGGGAAAAATAAAAGGAGTAAGCATTACATGCTTAGTAAGTTCGTATGACTAGAATTAAACTTACCAATCTTGATTATTAAATCTAAACATACAATATCATGTTTCCATCCATTTGGCTAAATTTGCCTAAGCACATACATTCAATCAAACATGTTAGTCACCAAAATCTTCATATAAATCAAGTAACATAGATGAGCTCATCAAGCAATATTCTATCTAGTCATTACTATTACATCTCAAGGTTTTCATGCCAAGTCAAGAGTTATATGTCCTTTGAATCATTGAATTCCAATGAATGCTTAAGTAGTACACTCGAAGTGTACGATTCAACAATTCATCAATTTTTTATTCAAGGGTACCCATTAGGGAACTTAACCAAGAAACACTCTCTCGAGCCACATAACAGGATTACCAGCCTAGGCTAAATCTTTTATAATGCATATGCTCAAGGGAGCTCAATTAGGATTACCAGTCTAAGCTAAACCCTAATCATAACGTATGCTCAAGAGGTATTATATCGGGATTACCTGCTCGGGCTAAATCCTTTTTATAACAAGGTCAATGGTTTTACTCTCCCAAGCTAAATCCCGTCCACAACAAATACAGGACCTTATCCGATTTGGGAAAGCGCATATAATCATCGGAATTTATCATTCATTCGGGACTAACCCTTTATCATCATTTCAAGCACGTATAAATTTTCCATCATAACATGCATATAAGGCACATTATATAAATCACATTACATACAATATAACATTCAATTAACATAATTGCATATCCAATTAACTTACACGAACTTACCTCGACACTTGTTCGCATAAAAGTCTACTAATCCGAAATCTTTTCTTTTCCTCAATCTAGCCTCGAGTTTGTGTTTTTCGGATATATATAAATGAATTTAATCATCAAATTCATACATTTCATACTTAAACGAACTCAATTTACGTCCTAATTTTGCCCCTAACTTTTCAAAAAATTCTATTTTCATCCCTAGGCTCAGAAAATGAAACTTGTGAAAATTACTCCCTATTCCAAGCCTAACCAAAGCGCTATTACAATTTTCCAGCACATGTATTCATCAAATTTCAGAATTTTTTATCAAATTTTACAACTTTTCATTTTAGTACCTAGATCATGTTTTCATCAAAAATCACTTTGTAAAAGTTGTTTATCTATCAATAATCTTTCATTTTCTACCATAAGTTTCTAATTTCTAGCATAATACATCCATGATCTATTTTCATACCTTGATAACTTTTCAAATTAATCCCTCAAATAGAGAGATTAAGCTATTCCAGTTTCAAAAATACCAAAATTACTAAAAACGGGACAAGAGAACTTACCCAATTAGGCCTTGAAAGTTTTTTTTCCCTCTCCTAGGGTTTCCATGTGTTTTAGGTTGAAGATGATGAAAATAAGATTGTTTTTTTCTTTTCATCTTTTAATTAATTAAGTATTAGTATTTCCAATTTAGTCGTTGCCCTTTTTTCCATAATTCCAGGGATGAGTCACCAAGAAAAATCTACATAATTTTCTTAATGGTCTAATTACTATATAAGGACCTTAAGTTTTGAATTTCATAGCTATTTGATCCTTATAGCTAATAGAATTCAAATTTTGCATTTTATGCGATTTAGTCCTTCCCGTAATTAAACACTTAATCGATAAAATTTTCATATCAAAATTTTCACATGTCATGTCTAACATATTATGGGTCATATGATAAAATAAAAATAAAATATATTTTTGGTCAGATTTGTGGTCTCGAAACCTCTATTCTGATTTCACTGAAAAATAGGCTGTTACAAATGTCGACTTCCCCCAAAACAAGTTGTTGTGACTTCGAGGCGAAGGTTTGGTATAAGACTTGGATGATTGAGTGTTAGCTTTAAAGTTATCTAGTTTCTACATACCTATGTGCCTTTTTAAATAAATTTGACAATCTTTTTGGTTGGTCATTTATTAACATGTACTTTAAATGTCATGTGCTACCCTTGTAATGAACCTCTATATTTCTCATTCATTTGTCAACCCTTTTGTCTTCATCATTGCAGTATTAAACATGTGGATTAACTCTTTAAAGAGTTTTCTTAATAAAAAGGAGGTAAGCTAGACTTTGAGGTAAATATTTTGTTGGTGAGAAACTTACTCATCAATAAGTTTGTTAGCTTACTGAAGGAATGTATGGAGCATTTTGGAAAAGAGAGATTGACCGTTGCCAGACATACAAACTTCTGGACTTGAAATACTACAACAAAAAGATTATAGAATTGAACAGTGGTATTCACAAGTATACAGGTCAAGTTGTAATATAGTTTTGTTTACAACAAACACTTGGAAAGTATTCCGAGGATCGTACCCAAGGGATGGTATATTGGAGAAAATTACTATTAAATTAATTACAAAAAATAAGTATTAATATAGTTGAGTTACGAATTAGTAGTATAAATCCAAAAAAAATAATAAAATTAACTAATTAATTTAACCTAAACTAGAACTAACCCTATGTTAATTATCAATTTCTCCTATTCTTTGTTTCCACTACACGAGCCCCCTTAGCCTAGAATCAATTGTAACCCTAATTATTATTTACTTCAACAATTTCCCTTAATTAAATATTTACCACCCTTAGTTCGGAATACCCTTCTTAGTCTCATCTTTACTAAGTATTACCACCTAAGATACACTTTTGGTTTCACCGCTTGGCGCAAGTCCTACTCGAGAAGATACCCTCTCAGTTTCACCTGTTTAGATTTTCTACTAAGGGTGTTACTTCCTAGTATAATAAGCCCCTTGAATAAATAGTTAATTTTAGGTTATTATTCACTCAATCAATTAATTAACAAAAAACCAATTCATGCGAGATAAGTGCGAAGCACAAAATATATTCAAATATTCATACAAACATTCAATTAAAAGATTTAATGAAAGAAATATAAATAAAAGAATAAGGATAAGAGAATTATTATGAATTAATCAATGAAATAATGTGATTCTAGAACATCCTCCACTCGTGATTATTTAAATTCGAAATAGGATCTTCCAATTAAGTGAACATAATGAAAACTAAACTAAAACTAAAGAAAATTATGTAAACCAATCTGTCTGTCTAGGTCGACTCCCCATCTAATGTGGTTATAATGTGACTCATATAGGCTACATTCAAGGTATTACAAGGTATTAGGTGCCTAAAATACACTGGAAGCAAGTAGGGTTTAACTAGGAAACAAAACCCTAATTAGCTATCAAAAACGTGGCCACTCTTGTCCAAGTTTTCATTGCGTCATCACGACGTCAAAGAACCCCTCATCTTTACATCGTCTCTATTTCAACCCTGGTAGCTTCGATGCTCAGTGTAGCGACATTGTGTTCTAGTGTTGCAACATTGAAGCTGTTGCTTGCACTCTTTGGCCTAAAACAGTGTCCTGCACACTCAAGTAGCCAATTAGTCATAGCCCTAGGCTCAAATTGAACTAAAGGGTCATCGAAACACCTAAAAATGCATAAAAATTATTATTTTACCAAAATTAAAATTTTAAGACTAAAATGTAAAACTAATCAAATTAACACTAAATTATGTCGAAAACAAGCTCATTAAATGATGGAAATTACCTAAATTGCCACCTCAAATTGTGGCAGATCTGGGATACTAAGCCTTTGCGTTATCTTTTAGGGTTATTAAGAAGGCATGACATTTTAATGCTGTAAGCACTAAATTTTTGTCCGACTAGAATTTGTGTTTAATTTTCAAAATTTCAAAAAAAAAATTTTAAAAATAAAAATTGCATTTTGACCCCTAAACTTTTCCTAAATTTTATTTTGACCCTTAAACTTTCTTTAAATTTCACTTAGACCCCTAAACTTTCATTAAATTTCATTTTAACCCTAAATTTTCTAAAAATTACATTCAGCCCCAGAAGTTTTGCTGCATTTGTGATTTGGTCCTTCAGACAGGTTACGTGATTTGGGGCACCCAGTTCCCAGATTTTCAGGCCACAAACATGGGTGGCTGCTCCTTCTTCACCCACCACCTGCAAAAAGGAAGCAAATATCAACTATAAAATGGGTTTAAAACCCCAAAATCAAACCCCCATGAATCTCCAAAAAAAAGTTTCAAAGAGAAAAAAAGCTTCAAAAATAAGAAAAAAGGGAGAGAAAAGAAAGGAAAGAGAAAGGTTCGGTGGAGTCGACGGTGGCAGCTCAAACGGCGGCGTGAAAGAAGCGACAGTGTGGGGGGCTCGGTTTTGAAGAAGAAGAAGAAGGAAGAAGAAGAAGAAGAAAGAAAGAGAGAAGAAGAAAGAAGAAAAAAAAGAAAAAAAATTTTAACAGTCGGGTCAAACCGACCCGAACCGGGTATAACCCGACCCGATCCGGCAACCCAACCCGATCCAGCAAGCCCATTAGCCAAGCCCAAAGTAGCCCAACAAAAAAAGAAAAAACAAAGCAAAAAAAGAAGGGAAAGAAGCAGCAAAAAAAAAAGAGGGCAGGCCAAAAATAGGCCCAATTCCAGCAGCCCAACAAGCAGCCAACAGGCCACCAGCCAGCAGGCCCGCGCAGGCCAGCCCAACAAGGCAGCCCAACAGAAAAAAAAAGGAAGAAAAAGAAGAAAAAGAAAAAAGAAAAAAGGAAAAAGAAAAAAGGAAGAAAAAGGGGGTTCAATTTTAGCAACCCGTTCGGCGAAGCTCGTGTTTTAGATTTTTCGGTAATTTTATTTATTTCTCTTTTAATTTAATGCTCGTATTTTTATGTTATTTCATTTTAATATTATTAGCATTTTATGCATTTTATATATTTTTATATTTTTGTATTTATATTTACAATTTAATTAAATTTTAATTTTACTTTATTTTAAATAATTTTAATAAATAAGGCAACGAATCGGTTTAGCATCAAGTCACCGAATTCATCGCTATGTTGGGTGGATATCGATAGCTCGCGTTAAATCGATACGCCCTTTTTAAAATAAAAATATTAAAAAAAGTCTCATATTTACAAAAAAAATTTTCTATTTTTCAAAATTTTTCGTGCCTTCAAAAATTTTTCTCGTGTTTCAAAAAAATATATATTCGTGTTTTTAAAAATAAGACAATGAATCGATTTGACACTAATTCGTTGATTTCATTGCTATGTTGAGTGAATATCACCGATTCGTGTTAAATACGATACGTGTTTAATAAAAATAAAAAATTTTGTGTAAAAAAATCCAGTGTTTTCAAAAAAAAATCCATTTTCCAAAATTTTTAGTGTCTTCTAAAAATTTTTGTGTTTCAAAAATTTTCGTTTTCAAAAATTTCCGTGTTTCAAAAATTTTCGTGTTTTCAAAATTTTTCGTATTTCAAAAATCCTCTTGTTTTCAAAAATTTCGGTGTTTTGAAAATTTTCGTGTTTTCAAAAAAAAATATCGTGTTTCATAAATTTTGGTTTTAAAAAAATATTATGTCTTAAAATTCTCGTGTTTTCAAAACAAGAAATTCTCGTGTTTCAATCGGATCACGATTAAATATTAAATTGAACTCGTATTTTTGAAAATTAAGATAACACGCGTTTAACAAGATACCAATTTTGGGCGTCGCGAGGGTGCTAATACCTTCCTTGCGTGTAACCGACTCCCGAACTCGAATTTTCTCTGGATTCTTACGTAGACCTAAAATTACCTCTTTTTTAGAAAATTTAAAAATAAAATTTTCTTCTAAAAAGAGAATTTATTAGGTGTCCGATCACACCTAAAAAAAAGATCGGTGGCGACTCCTTTTTCAAATAAAATCGAGATTCAGTTTTCAAATTTTCAATAATTACTTCGACTAGCGCCCGTGCCGAAATTCTTAGGTCGCTACAGCTGGCGACTCCGCTGGGGACCCTTTTTGAGAGTCGAGTCGAATTAAACTCACGTTGTCAAAATTTTCAAAGTTTCTTGTTCAAATTAAGATTTAGTCGTGATCCTTAAATTTTTTGTTTTCAAAAAAAAATCATGCATTTGCATCGTGTTGTATATATTCTAACTTGTTTTATCAAGTTGTTTTTCAGCTTTAAATTTTTGCGGTTTTATTTTTGGTTTAGTTTTTCTAAATAAAACGTAAAGGTTTACAAGTTTCTCCCTACACACCGTGCACTTGCATTTTTTGCATAACATGAGCTCTATACCCGGGCTCCGTCCCTGTTAAGAGAAAGTAAACGCTACGCCTTCGTGAGTTAACTCGTTCCTCCGCACAGGCTAGTGAATACTTTCGGGTTACATATGACTTATGCTTTCGTGAGTTAACTTGTCCCTCCGCATAGGCATAAGTAAATGTAATCCCTCGAATTGATCTCGTAAGCCTATGATGGGCCATGACCGAAGCTCTGTACTAATCTTAGTAGATGGCAGTGCAGACGATTCGAGTACCCACCTAGAACCAAAACCGCATATAGTGAACCATACGAGCTATCCAATTAGAGCCATGCCGAACCTCTGTCCGCTTATAGTCATCAAAATAAGTACACGGGGAAAATGCCTTTTGCCTTTCATTTACACTGTTTATGCAAAATAATTGGATTGGGTAGTTTAATTTGTTTTTCAAATTATATTTGTTGTGTTTACTAACTAAGTTTGTTTGTTTTTACTTTTATTTTCATCATGCATCATAGGCATCATATTAGGAAGGTGTTGATTAAAAGTTGGTTGCCAAAAAACGGGTTTCTAATGGAGGAGTCAATTACACAAATAACCGAGAAGAATGCCGTGGTTCGGGACTGGTCTCTAAAAATTCAGAGAGAAAAGGGGGATAGTCTAGTGGAAGGGTGTGTCGCTAATTTGCCCGAACATATAACTGTAAATGTTCGCCAAAATAACTTTGAGGATTTGGTTCGAATTTGGAATCAGTGGGATTCAGACACTAGAGACATTTTCACTGAGAGGTATGGAGATATAGCTCACCTGATCACCATCCGTGTAGACGAACAGTTGATTCAAGCCATGGTTCGGTTCTGGGACCCAGCTTATCAGTGTTTCACCTTCAATCAAGAAGACATGACTCCAACCATAGAAGAGTATGCTGCTTTACTCCGCATCGACAATGTACAATTCGGCAAAATATATGTGAAGGAGCCTAAGCCGATGACCTTCAAGAAAAAGTTAGTGAGACTGACAGACATGACTGATGCATGGGCCGAAAAACAGATAAAGAAGAAGAATGAAACCATTTGCATTCCATGGTCCTCCCTACGAGATTTGGCTCTGAACCATCCCAACATGCTGAAAAGGGTAAATCTATTCGCTTTGGCCATTTATGGCTTGGTCATTTTCCCAAAAGTTCTCGGACATCTCGAAGTTGCAGTAGTTGATTTTTTCGAAAGGTTAAAACAAGGAATCAACCCTGTCCCGACCATCCTAGCCGAGACCTTCAGGTCCCTGAGTAGTTGTCGAAGAAAAGGGGAGGGACGATTTATCGGATGCGCGCAGTTGCTCAATGTTTGGATTTTGAGTCACTTCTGGAAGGTAGAGCGCACTCTGTTCCATATGTTTTCTAAAACATTCTCCCCGCTAGAAGCTTACCTCAATAAAGAATGGCCGAAGAAAGTCACCGAGCAACATTGGGTATCAGTTTTTCAGAATCTTCGCGCCGAGAATATAACATGGAGAGCACCCTGGATCCGTCCTTCAGTTCTGCTATACAAATGTGGAAGCCAAGATTGGGTACCTTTACTCGGGTTATGGGGAGGAGTTGGATATGCTCCGCTATTAGTCCAAAGGCAATTTTCTTCGCGATAATTCCTCTCCGCAACTGGAGGATTAGCACAGTTCGAGTTCGCTTTCGCGGGTGAAGGATATATGAAGAGAGTCCGAGACGCTGCAAAGTATTGGAAGGAAATTCATTTCATGGAATTAGCTTTGTATATTGATACCTTTACCCAAGATTACGACATATGGAGGAAGCAACGGGTAAATAGTCAGCAAATCTCATCAACAAACTACACCATCCAGAATCCTTTCTCGGAGGAAACGCCGTCTGAGCTAGAAATGGCAAGACAAGAATTCGAACGAGAAAAGGCCAAGATGTCTCGGGACCTTAGTGCCCTTCAAGAAGAAAACTATCAACTGAAGATTGAAGTTCAGGTTGAAAGGTCCAGGACTGAAAAAGTACAAAGAGAAGCCGAGATTGTGAGAAACGACTTAAGGGACCTTCATTTGGAAAACAAGAAATTAAGAAACACTATAAAGAATAGCGGGTTGGGCAAGTCGACAGCAGAATGGAAGGAAGAAATTAGCAATATCAAGGGAGGAATGGAGTTTTGGAAGGGAAAAGCAAAGAAAGAAGAGGAAAAGGCTGCGCGTGCTGTGATAGAGTTAAGAAGGAAGAACGCCAAGTATGAAATAGTGACTGCAAAATTGGCGAATAGTCAGTCTGAACATCAAGAATTAAAAAGGAAAACACGAGATCTAGAAAATATGCTGCAATCTCGTCAACAACAATTAGATAACCTCTTGAAGGCTCTAGAAGAAAAGAGTGAGCAATACGATAGGGACATTCACGCGTATGAAGGAACTCTCAAAGAAAAAGAAATGCAACTTGACTTCTTGATCAATGAAATTCGTAAAGCGGCTATACAAGTTGTTCAATTATCAGATGAAGCCGAAGTTCTCAGTTGCCAATTCCCTCCGAGCCAAAGATCGAGCATATCAGAGTTTTTAGAGCAAGTGAAGAAACAAGGCAATGTGGCTAGGAAATTTGTGTAACTGTTGGAAAAATGAGAACTTTGTGTAATAGACTATGTTGATAAATGAAATGCCTAAATATGGGGCTATCTTGAAATCAACACCAATTTCTTGCATTTCATTCATAACTTACATTCATTTGACATTCATGCATTCATTCATGCATCAATTCATTCATTGCATATCCCATACTCGTTCACTGAGATTAAAGCGTACAATTCGCAGTTGCCAGACTTCAAGACTGGAACCACGTCATCCGTATAAAACGCGCCGACAAGCTAGAGTAATGGAGAATGAATTCAATGAGAGAATTGAAAGGATGGAAAGGGCTCAAAAGGAATTACAAGAGCAACTGGCCAAATCGCAACAAGAGACGAGAGACCTAATGGTGAGATCTCGAGAGGAATCGCTCGAGCAAAGAGATCAGATGGCTAAAATGATGGAGATGATGACAACTTTGGTCAAAGGAAAGGGACCCATGCAGAACTCCGATGTTATGGAACCTCGGTCAAGAATTCACCATGATCAAGATCCATTCTATCCCCCGGGATTCACTCCACCGCCCGCATATACAATACAAAGAGGGTATACTCAAGAGGAACCCACTGGCTTGGAACATCGACCTATGCCACCTGCTCCACCCACTAATTTGGGGCAAGGAATGTTAGCGTTGAACCCAGAGGCTAGTCCTGCTAATCCACTAGTTCCAGATCTGGATGACCCAGCAGAGGTAGCCAAGTTGAAATTGGATAACCATGACGCAAAATATAGGAGTCTAGAGGAAAGACTCAAAGCAATAGAAGGCACTGAAGTCTTCTCCGCACTAGGTGCCAAAGAACTCAGTTTGGTACCTGATCTAATTTTGCCTCCGAAGTTCAAAGTGCCTGACTTTGAGAAGTATGATGGGACAAGGTGCCCAAAAGCACATCTCATTATGTTAAAGATGACCGGTTATGTGAACGAGGGTAAACTACTCATACATTGCTTTCAAGATAGTCTAACGGGTCAGCTCTTCGGTGGTACAATCAACTTAGTAGAGAAAAGATTCGATCTTGGAAGGACTTGGCGTCAGCATTTTGCGAGCAGTACAAGCATGTATCGGATATAGTGCCAGACCGTATGACCTTGCAAATGATGGAGAAAAAGCCATCAGAGACCTTTAGACAGTATGCGCAGAGATGGAGAGACGTCTCAACTCAAGTGGAACCCCCACTAACAAAAACGGAGATAACCGTTCTCTTTATCAATACTTTAAAGGCACCGTTTTATGACAAATTAGTGGGAAATGCCACGAAAGATTTTGCGGATATTGTAATATTCGGTGAACTCATAGAGAATGCCGTCAAGAGCGGTAGAATGGAAGGATTAGAAGGCTCAAGAAAAGCAGCACCCTTAAGGAAGAAAGAGCCAGAAGCCCTCATGGTGGGAACTGTGAGTCGTTACATTCCCAATTAGTATCCTAATCAACCCCGACCTCGAGATTATCCACCCTCGAATTTCCATTATCCCCCTCAAACCCCTTATTACCAAGCACCACATCTGTCCTGCCCCGTATACGCCACAAACAACCAAAGACCCGTCACCACTTTCCCACAAAACACGGTACCCGCCCAAAGCCAACCCAGAAATGAACCAAGACCATCAAGGCCTAATCCCGAGAGATCGCAATTTACCCCCATCCCTGTGTCGTATGGGGAATTGTACCCAAAACTTTTAGAAAAACAGCTAATTTCTCCCCATTACATGGCACCCCTTAAACCTCCATACCCAAAGTGGTACGATCCAAATGCTAGTTGTGCATACCACGCAGGGAACCAAGGGCACTCTATTGAGAACTGTCTCGCTTTCAAAAGGAGAGTTCAAGGACTCATTGACGCGGGTATCCTACGATTCGATGGTGCTAGTAACGCCACGAGGAACCCGTTCCTTAACCATACCGAAGGGAATGTGAGCACAGTGGGGAAAGAGGATGAATGGAAGGTCAGAAGATGTGTGGCAGAAATAAGGACGCCTCTGCAGAAAATCTGGGAGGTATTAGTTAAGAAAGGATTGCTCTGTCACTCTAATAGAGTTTTTGGAGAAGAAGGTCAAAGTTTTCGCAATTTTCATGGGATTGTTGGGCACGACATTCAGTCGTGCGAGGACTTTAAAAGGTTACTTCAAGAGCGAATGAATAATAAGGAGATCAAGGTCCTTAACAAGAGTGAAGATGCCAACGAAAGAGAAGTATGCGTCTCTGATAGCCAATCATCAGGGCCCCTTATAGTGCTGATCGACCGTTGGTAATTTATTACGACGCGATGAGAGAGCCATTGAAACCACAGATGGTAATTGAAGTACCATCTCCTTTCCCGTATAAGGACAACAAAACAGTACCGTGGAGATATGATGTTAATATCGTTACACCGGAAGTTGAAAAGTCCAAAGCCATAATTGAAGATGTTGGGAGGTTGGTCATTTTACTCGAAGTGGACGATGCTATTCTAAAGAAGTTGAACCGGTAAAGAAAAGTAGCGACTCGAAGCAAAAAGGGAAAGCAGTGATGCACGAGGTCGAAGTCGAGCAAGAAATTCCACCCGTGCAAGAAACTAAAAAGCCTGTGAATGGGGAAGAAGCTCAAGAATTCTTGAAATTTATTAAGCACAGCGAATATAGTGTGGTGGAACAACTGAGCAAGCAGCCAGCACGAATCTCAGTTCTATCTCTACTGTTAAATTCAGAGCCACACCGGAACGCTTTATTGAAGGTGTTAAATCAAGCTTACGTGGCCAACAACATATCTGTCGAAAAGCTTGATAGGTGGGTAAACAATCTGAATGCGGACAACTTCATCTCTTTTAGTGATGATGAGATACCGCTAAATGGTAGAGGTTCGGAGAAAGCGCTGCATATCACGACCCGCTGCAAGGGCTACATAATACCGAACGTACTCATCGATAATGGGTCAGCATTAAATGTTATGCCATTGGCTACACTTTCCAGAATACCGATAGATTTGTCCTACTTAAAGCCCTGTCATTCCACGGTAAGGGCCTTCGACGGGACGAGGCGTGAAGTCATGGGAAAGATCGAAATCCCTTTGAAAGTGGGCCCCTACATATATGAGGTCGAATTCCAAGTCATGGACATTACACCCTCTTATAACTGCCTTTTGGAAAGACCTTGGATTCATTCTGCTGGAGCAGTCCCATCATCCCTCCATCAAAAAGTGAAATTCATCATGGATGGTTGTTTGGTCACAGTCGAGGGCGAAGAAGACATCATCGCATCTATCTCTGCTGATGCGCCATACCTGGAAGTAAGCAAGGATGCAGTGGAATGTTCCTTTCGATCCCTTGAATTCATCAATGCCACTTTCGTCGCTGAGGGAAATAGAATTCCAATGCCAAAACTATCGAGAAATACCAGAATGGGTGTCAAGTTGACCGTAGGAAGGGGAGCTCGTGCGAGAAGAGGTTTAGGGAGATATATGCAAGGAATAGTGAGGGCTTTAAAGCCAGTGCACCACAAGGCCCGATACGGTTTGGGGTTCCAGCCTGACATGCACCAAAGAAAAAGACAGTGGAAGAAGGATCAAGAAAGAAGAATTGCAAGAACTTTGGGCCGAGAACCAGAATGGGAACCAATAGAGTACCTTCCTTTGTCAAAAACATTTACATCTGCGGGAATGATGTACCCTGGACAAGAGGATCCACGAAACATGCTGGGATTAATTGAAAAGGATTTTCAGAATGTTAGTATAAATGTCATTGACAAAGAAGCTGGTGCAAGTAAAGATGTCTCGAGGATACGCCCTTGCCCTCCTGGTTTCATGTTGAACAATTGGATTGCTGAGGAGCTTCTTGTAGTTTATAAGCCTTCAGAGTAATGCTAAACATCAACCTTCTATTGTGTCCTTAGATATAATAGAGTTCTTTTGTAAGAATTTGCATTCGCTCTTTATCATTTAAATGAATATCAATAAAGATGCATTTTGTCACGATTTTTCGCATTATCACTAATTTCATAATCATTTTCTCATTTCATAGCCTATCCTTACATTTGCCTCATTGCCATGACATAACATTTTGTTTGTTGTTTCCAATACTTGGATGTCCCCCGATAGCTTCCTTTTCCATTCAACTTTTAGGTGCTCAGATATTGACGACATGAATAAGCCCGTTACGAATCTTGAAATTGATTTTGAGAAGGCTGTTTGCTTAGGAGAATTTGAAGCCGAAGAAAATGCTGAAGATTATGTCTCGTCTCCTGAATTGTTAAGAATGGTGGAACAAGAGGATAAACAGGTTCTGCCTCATGAAGAATCTGTAGAAACAATAAATTTGGGCACTGAAGAGAGGAAACAAGAAGTGAAGATTGGGACTTCTATTTCAGAAAGTACCAGGCGTAGTTTGATCACTTTACTCCGCGAATACAAAGATGTTTTCGCGTGGTCATACCAGGACATGCCAGGGCTAGATGAAGATTTAGTGGTCCATAAGCTCCCATTAAAGCCAGAATGCAAGCCCATCTAGTAAAAATTAAGACGGATGAGGCCCGAAATGCTGTTGAAAATAAAAGAGGAAGTCAAGAAGCAATTTGATGCTGGCTTCCTACAAGCCTCCAAATATCCAGAATGGGTGGCTAACATAGTCCCGGTACCAAAGAAAGATGGAAAAGTACGAATGTGCGTGGATTACCGTGACCTAAATCGAGCAAGCCCAAAAGATAATTTTCCCTTGCCACATATTGACACGTTGGTGGACAACACAGCAAAACATTCATTGTTTTATTTCATGGATGGATTCTCGGGGTATAATCAGATCAAGATGGCTTCTGAGGATATGGAGAAAACTACCTTCATAACAATGTGGGGAACGTTCTGCTACAAGGTGATGCCATTCGGGTTAAAGAATGCTGGGGCAACATATCAGAGGGCTATGGTGACGTTATTCCATGACATGATGCATAAAGAAATAGAGGTCTACGTCGACGATATGATTGCTAAATCTCGAGGAGAAGAAGAGCATGTAATGAACCTCAAGAAGTTGTTCGAAAGGCTGAGAAAGTTTCAGCTAAAGCTTAATCCAGCCAAATGTACATTCGGGGCTACCTCGGGAAAGTTGCTAGGCTTCATTGTCAGTGAAAGAGGTATCGAAGTTGATCCAGATAAAATAAAAGCCATCCAAGAATTACCACCTCCGCGCACGCAAAAGGAAGTTAGAGGATTTTTAGGGAGATTAAATTACATCGCCCGATTTATCGCTCAACTTACCAACCAATGCGACCCAATCTTTCGGCTTCTTCGAAAACATAACCCGGGAGAATGGAACAAGGAATGCCAAGTGACCTTTGATAAGATAAAACAATATTTGTCCAGTCCTCCAGTGCTAGTACCGCCAACTCCGGGAAGACCATTAATTTTGTATCTGACAGTGTTCGAAAGTTCAATGGGTTGCGTACTGGGACAACATGACGAGTCAGGAAAGAAAGAAAAGGCGATCTACTACCTCAGCAAAAAGTTCACTGAATATGAGGCAAAATATTCGTCCGTTGAGAAATATTGTTGCGCTCTGGTTTGGGTAGCTCGGAGACTCAGACAATATATGTTGTATCACACAACATAGCTAATTTCAAAGCTGGACCCAATAAAATACATGATGGAATCGCCGGCACTATCAGGAAGAATGGCACGATGGCAGCTCCTCCTTTCGGAATATGACATTTCCTATGTAAGTCAGAAGTCAATAAAAGGGAGCGCAATAGCTGACTTCTTAGCAACTCGAACGACAGAGGAATATGAGCCTTTAAGATTCGATTTCCCAGACGAAGACTTAATGTGCATCACAAAAATAGAATCTGAGTCATCAAAAGAGAAGTCATGGAAGATGTGCTTTAATGGTGCGTCAAATGCTTTAGGGCATGGAATTGGAGCAATCCTGGTATCACCAGACGGGAATCATTATCCGTTCACTGCAAGACTGAACTTCTTCTGTACCAATAATATCGCAGAATATGAGGCCTGTATCATGGGGCTTTGTGCAGCTATCGAACGAAACATCGAGATCTTGGAGGTGTACGGGGACTCAGCCCTAGTGATTTACCAAATCCGTGGAGAATGGGAAGTGAAGGACTCAAAATTGATTAAGTACAGCGATTTAGTAGCTGGATTGATCAAGGAATTCAAAGAAATAACTTTTCATTACTTCCCACGAGAAGAGAACCAACTGGCTGATGCTCTAGCCACTTTGGCTTCAATGTTCAAAGCAAGTAGAGAAGCAGAAATAATGCCCCTCAAAATGAGCATATACGAGGTCCCTGCACACTGTTGTAGCATGGAGAAAGAAGTAGACGGACGGCCTTGGTTCCATGATATCTTAGAATATATCAAGAATCAAAGGTATCCCGAACAAACGAATGAGAACGATAAAAGAACAATTAGAAGAATGGCAGCGGGATTTGTTCTTGATGGGGATATCCTGTATAAAAGAGGAAAGGATCAGATGCTTTTGAGATGTGTGGATGATGTTGAAGCCAGAAAAATACTTGAAGAGGTCCATGAGGGAATTTGCGGAACGCATGCCAATGGTTTCAATATGGCCAGAAAGATCATGAGACTCGGTTATTATTGGCTGACAATGGAAAGTGACTGCATCAATTTTGCCAGAAAATGCCACAAATGTCAAATCTACGGCGATAAAATTCATGTAGCCCCTTCACCCCTTCATGTCATGACTTCTCCGTGGCCTTTTTCTATGTGGGGCATGGATGTCATAGGGCCAATTTCTCCAAAAGCTTCAAATGGACATCGATTCATTTTAGTGGTTATCGATTACTTCACAAAATGGATTGAAGCCGCTTCGTTTGCCAATGTGACGAAGACTGCAGTGTGCAAGTTTTTGAAAAAGGAAATCATTTGCCGATATGGTTTGCCTGAAAGAATCATCTCAGATAATGCCACGAATCTGAACAATAAGATGATGAAAGAAGTGTGCGAGCAGTTCCAAATAAAGCATCATAATTCCTCGCCCTATCGCCCAAAGATGAACGGGGCTGTTGAAGCAGCTAACAAGAACATTAAGAGGATCATTGGGAAAATGACTGAGACATATAAAGATTGGCACTAGAAACTTCCATTTGCTTTGTTTGCATATCGCACATCTGTGCGAACATCTACGGGAGCAACTCCTTTCTCTCTAGTCTATGGAATGGAAGCTGTGCTACCTATCGAGGTTGAGATCCCCTCTCTACGAGTATTGATGGAATCAAAGTTAGAAGAAGCAGAATGGGTTCGAGCTCGATATGATCAGTTGAACCTCATTGAAGAAAAACGTCTAAGGGCAATTTGTCATGGGCAAATGTACCAAAAGAGAATGATCGCAGCCCATGACAAGAAGATATGACCAAGAGAGTTCCATGAAGGAGAACTCGTTCTGAGAAAGATTCTCCCAATACAAAAAAACCTGCGAGGAAAATGGGCACCAAATTGGGAAGGACCATACGTTGTAAAAAAGGCATTCTCAGGAGGAGCTTTAATCCTTACCGAGATGGATGGGAAGGAGTTACCGAATCCGGTGAATTCAGATGCGGTGAAGAAATATTATGCTTAAGATGAAACCCGAAAAGGGCATATTAAAAAAAAGGATTAGGGAAAAACCCGAAAAGGGCGTCTTGATTAGTACAAAAAGATTAGGATGAAAACCCGAGAGGGCGTCCTAATGAAACAAACCTGGCGGTCGAACGATAGGTCAAGTAGTGAGACTACAGTATTTGAAGCACTTCTGAAAGCTCGAAATTTTCTACGCAAGAAGCCATGCTCGAAAAGATTATTGATTGAGGAACGTGGAAAAGTTCATGTGTTGAATATCTAGAGCATTTATATCCGTTGAATACGATCTTTTCTTTCTTTTTGACATTTTTACTCTCATTGGTTAACTTTCTTTGTTTGCCACACTTGAAATAAAGGAATATGAGATATCCTTTGTGTCCCTACCTGACCATTTTCATGCATCTCATTATGTGTTTATTTAATGATAAATAGTGAAATGACATACTCTAAACAAAAGAAATGTCAAGCATTACCCGGATAAGAATTTGATAAGTGCAAGATCTTCAAAGCAAGAACAAAGTTTAACCAAGGGCAAAAAGGGTGATATCTGAGAAACGTCGATTACTCGTAAAGCTCGAAGACAGGTATGAGGCCTGAAGAGAAGGTCGAGAATCAAAGCAATGAACGCAGATCCTCAACAATCATGGCGAAAATGACATACGACCAATATGCTTAAGGAGCACTGCATAATCATGTAGGCATAAAGGCATTTAAGACAAACATGTGCATATCATGATGACATCATGCATGGCATATACAGGTAATCCAGTAAAGCAAGAAATCTTGAATGAGAGTCGCACTAAATCAAAGGAAAAGATATCCGAGTTCTACCAAAGAACTGGTTTTGGTATTTTGATGTTTAATATTCATGCTTTCCAAGGAAAATCAACTCATATTGCGAGAAATGAGTTGAGCCTCAAGACACGTTGAGGTATTTTTAAATTTTTAAAAAAAATCAACTCATATTGCGAGAAGTGAGTTGAGCCTCAGGGCACGCCGAGGTATTTTTAGTTTATGTTTTAAATTGACTCATATTGCGAGAGGTGAGTTAAGCCTTTTAATTTTTGTTTTTCAAAAATCAACTCATATTGCGAGAAATGAGTTGAGCCTCGGGGCACGCCGAGGTATTTTTAGTTTATGTTTTAAATTGACTCATATTGCGAGAGGTGAGTTAAGCCTTTTAATTTTTGTTTTTCAAAATCAACTCATATTGCGAGAAATGAGTTGAGCCTCAAGACACGTTGAGGTATTTTTAAATTTTTTAAAAAAATCAACTCATATTGCAAGAAGTGAGTTGAGCCTCGGGGCACGCCGAGGTATTTTTAGTTTATGTTTTAAATTGACTCATATTGCGAGAGGTGAGTTAAGCCTTTTAATTTTTGTTTTTCAAAAATCAACTCATATTGCAAGAGGTGAGTTGAGCCTCGGCTCACATGCTGAGGTATTTTCAATTTATGTTTTTTTCAATCTATGCTTTTCAAAAATCAACTCATATTGCGAGAAGTGAGTTGAGCCTCGGGGCACGCCGAGGTATTTTTAGTTTATGTTTTAAATTGACTCATATTGCGAGAGGTGAGTTAAGCCTTTTAATTTTTGTTTTTCAAAAATCAACTCATATTGCAAGAGGTGAGTTGAGCCTCGGCTCACATGCTGAGGTATTTTCAATTTATGTTTTTTTTCAATCTATGCTTTTCAAAAATCAACTTATATTGCGAGAGGTGAGTTGAGCCTCAGGGCACGCTGAGATATTTTCAATTTCTACTTTTCAATTTCTGTTTTTCAAAAATCAACTCATATTGCGAGAGGTGAGTTGAGCCTTTTAATTTCTATTTTTCAAAAACCAACTCATATTGCGAGAGGTGAGTTGAGCCTTTTTCTATTTTTCAAAAAAAATCAACTCATATTGCGAGAGGTGAGTTGAGCCTTTTGTAAATTCTGTTTTCAAAAATCAACTTATATTGCGAGAAGTGAGTTGAGCCTTGGCTCACGTGCTGAGCTATTTTCAATTTCTATTTTTAATGTCTAGTTTTAAAGAGTCAATTCATATTGCGAGAAATGAGTTGAGCTCAGGATCACATGCCGAGTAAAGAATAAAGATTGGACAATTGAACAAAATTTAGTGCTTTTAAGTCTTTGCACTATCCTTGTTTCACAATGATGAGCAAAGAGGGGCAGTTGTAAGCACTAAATTTTTGTCCGACTAGAATTTGTGTTTAATTTTCAAAATTTCAAAAAAAAAAATTAAAAATAAAAATTGCATTTTGACCCCTAAACTTTTCCTAAATTTCATTTTGACCCTTAAACTTTCTTTAAATTTCACTTAGACCCCTAAACTTTCATTAAATTTCATTTTAACCCTAAATTTTCTAAAAATTACATTTAGCCCCAGAAGTTTTGCTGCATTTGTGATTTGGTCCTTCAGACAGGTTACGTGATTTGGGGCACCCACTTCCCAGATTTTCAGGCCACAAACATGGGTGGCTGCTCCTTCTTCACCCACCACCTGCAAAAAGGAAGCAAATATCAACTATAAAATGGGTTTAAAACCCCAAAATCAAACCCCCATGAATCTCCAAAAAAAAAGTTTCAAAGAGAAAAAAAGCTTCAAAAATAAGAAAAAAGGGAGAGAAAAGAAAGGAAAGAGAAAGGTCCGGTGGAGTCGACGGTGGCAGCTCGAACGGCGGCGTGAAAGAAGCGACGGTGTGGGGGGCTCGGTTTTGAAGAAGAAGAAGAAGGAAGAAGAAGAAGAAGAAAGAAAGAGAGAAGAAGAAAGAAGAAAAAAAAGAAAAAAAAATTTAACAGTCGGGTCAAACCGACCCGAACCGGGTATAACCCGACCCGATCCGGCAACCGAACCCGACCCAGCAAGCCCATTAGCCAAGCCCAAAGTAGCCCAACAAAAAAAAAGAAAAAACAAAGCAAAAAAGAAGGGAAAGAAGCAGCAAAAAAAAAAGAGGGCAGGCCAACAATAGGCCCAATTCCAGCAGCCCAACAAGCAGCCAACAGGCCACCAACCAGCAGGCCCGCGCAGGCCAGCCCAACAAGGCAGCCCAGCAGAAAAAAAAAAGGAAGAAAAAGGGGGTTCAATTTTAGCAACCCGTTCGGCGAAGCTCGTGTTTTAGATTTTTCGGTAATTTTATTTATTTCTCTTTTAATTTAATGCTCGTATTTTTATGTTATTTCATTTTAATATTATTAGCATTTTATGCATTTTATATATTTTTTATATTTTTGTATTTATATTTACAATTTAATTAAATTTTAATTTTACTTTATTTTAAATAATTTTAATAAATAAGGCAACGAATCGGTTTAGCATCGAGTCACCGAATTCATCGCTATGTTGGGTGGATATCGATAGCTCGCGTTAAAATCGATACGCCCTTTTTAAAATAAAAAATATTTAAAAAGTCTCATATTTACAAAAAAAATTTCTATTTTTCAAAATTTTTCGTGCCTTCAAAAATTTTTCTCGTGTTTCAAAAAAAATATATATTCGTGTTTTTAAAAATAAGACAATGAATCGATTTGACACTAATTCGTTGATTTCATTGCTATGTTGAGTGAATATCACCGATTCGTGTTAAATACGATACGTGTTTAATAAAAAATAAAAATTTTGTGTAAAAAAATCCAGTGTTTTCAAAAAAAAAATCCATTTTCCAAAATTTTTAGTGTCTTCTAAAAATTTTTGTGTTTCAAAAATTTTCGTTTTCAAAAATTTCCGTGTTTCAAAAATTTTCGTGTTTTCAAAATTTTTCGTATTTCAAAAATCCTCTTGTTTTCAAAAATTTCGGTGTTTTGAAAATTTTCGTGTTTTCAAAAAAAAATATCGTGTTTCATAAATTTTGGTTTTAAAAAAAATATTATGTCTTAAAATTCTCGTGTTTTCAAAACAAGAAATTCTCGTGTTTCAATCGGATCACGATTAAATATTAAATTGAACTCGTATTTTTGAAAATTAAGATAACACGCGTTTAACAAGATACCAATTTTGGGCGTCGCGAGGGTGCTAATACCTTCCTTGCGTGTAACCGACTCCCGAACTCGAATTTTCTCTGGATTCTTACGTAGACCTAAAATTACCTCTTTTTTAGAAAATTTAAAAATAAAATTTTCTTCTAAAAAGAGAATTTATTAGGTGTCCGATCACACCTAAAAAAAAGATCGGTGGCGACTCCTTTTTCAAATAAAATCGAGATTCAGTTTTCAAATTTTCAATAATTACTTCGACTAGCGCCCGTGCCGAAATTCTTAGGTCGCTACAAATGCATCCAAAGCACCTAATATTTTCAAGAGATTTTTCTTGTGCACCAAATGGTTTTAAGGTCTTCTTATACATCTCTTTAGGAAATTTGAAAGTCACAAACATATATTCTCCCACTAAATCCAGAGCCAATGGTTCATTGGAGTAATCCCACTTAAACTCGACAGACCTACTTTTGCAAAAGGCTTGTATTTCCTTTCTAAGGATTTGTTTTTTCTTCAAAAATATTAACTTCTCATTGAAGATCTTGCATTTGTGGTTGATACGAGGGGTTAGCCTCTAAGTTTCTATTAGGAATTGGGTTCTTCCACCTTTTGGGAAAGGACTAAGCTATCTCTCCCTATTGTACCTCAAGTTAAAGGTTTTGTTATTAAGGGTCTCAATTAGCCTAAGTTCTACATTTTTCTCATTTCTTAAGTTCACTTGTAACACCTTAAACCTGACTAAATTAGTTAGACCCGAATCTAGCGAGCTACATTAGCCACCTGGGTGACTCCCCATTAACTCCCAACCTAACCTCCAACACACCACATATATACAACATATAATGTGCTAAGTTATAACACAATAGCAGAATTAAATCATGCATAGAATGTAAAACATGCGAGCTTACAAGAATAAATAAAGGAAGGATTCGCATGTCACCTAAATAGTGAAACTTAAGGGTTCACATGAAAAATAAACAGGTAATTTTAGGGTATGCATACTCAAACATAAATACAAGTACATAGAAGTTGTTATTAAGGTTCACACGGTAACATAGGTTAAGACCCATGAGGTAAAGACACGTGGCAGCTTGGTATGAATTGGAACCATTCATGGCATAGGCTCTAGTAAGTTGAGAATCGCAATACATGAATGTATGTATGACCATGAGGTTAAAACTCATGGCAAGATCTAATATGACTAAATGAATGTATGTAAGACCATGAGGTTAAGACCTATGGTAAGATCTGATATTACTGAATGAATGTATGTAAGACCATGAGGTTAAGACCTATGGCAAGATCTGATATAACTGAATGAATGTATGTAAGACCATGTGGTTAAGACACAAGGCATTATATGAAATGTTTGTATGAATGTTCATGGCGTAGCCTTCGGTATTGTATAAATCAAGATGGCAGACTGTGACATGAAACTCTATATAAGACCATGAGGTAGAGACCTATGGAATCTTCTGTGAAGCCCGATGGGACAATAAACTCAAGACTCTGTATGATTCCTATATGGCATGTTTTGTTAGGTCAATGTGGCGCGAACTATCAAGAATGTCTGGTAAGACTTGAATCTAAATGTTTGTCTCTATTGTAATATATGAGTAAATTCTTTTAGTTCTATAATAAGTAAGGCTAAGATGAGTTATTGATACGTTCTAGGTTAAGAGTGAATAAGTCTTAAGGGTTTCCATGAAAAAATGAGATGCGTATCTATGTGTTAAGAGGGGTATCTTTCATAATGATCTGTAAATATGGAAAGTGACTGGTATTGTATCTTCTTCTAAAATTATTCTGAATCTGAGTTAATGTATCTTGAGTTATGAGATCCTGATATAGAACGATATGGAATTCGTCTGAATAGTCTATGCAATGATTTACCAGTGTGGTTATATGTGGTACTGAATTAGGGTATGTCTGAGTATGAATTGATGGTATTAAATTCTATGTAAGTATTTTCCAAACATATATGTATTCACCCGTGATAAATGTTAGTGAACAATTTTTTGAAATAAGAGTATGGGTTAAGGCATGAATTGTTGGAAGTGGATTTTGAGGGTATGTTCTGTTAAGAAATTATTATGGCACAAAAGAGTTATGGAACATTGGGAAGGATCCTTCAGTTAGTTAGATAAGGAAGATTAAGTATGACTAGAGCATGATAGTTGTTGTATAAGAGATTGGTAAACTATAGCGATATCCGCCGAAATAAATGATGCAAAATAATGGTTGACTTATAGTAGTTCATACAAGATTACAAAGTATTCATCAAGGTATTGTTATAATAAGATCACTAAGTTCTCATGTACTTACAAGAATTATTATTGTTTTACAAGTATTTGAGAAAAGACTTCGCCTGGAGGGACAACGCCAAGAGTATGCCAAGATGGTGGCGGAATGGGCTATTATGCATACAGTGGATATGTGGCATAGTCTAGGAATATGCCTTTCGAGTCTCTATTAAATAAACTTCCATCTTGTAGATAATTGCACCCAGTTGGATGTAACAACTTATTTTAATATACTTCCTTTGTTTTCAAATAGTAAGATTTTCAATTAAAATGTCAAATAAAATAATTAGAGAAATGGGAAAATTGTAAACTGTATTGTTAAAATGTTAAGTATATTATATGGTAACACTTAAAATTCAGACCTAGCAAATCGGATCGAGTTTAGGGCATTACATAGCTGGCTTGAGTACTCTTAATAATTTATAAAAATAGTTCTCATTGCGAAACAAAGGAAACACTAGCAGATAACGCTAAATGGCGGAAATAATAGATCCAACGAAGTAGGGCGATGAAGGTATCTCGACAAAAGTATCTCCAGCAAAGTATATGTAACACTAATATAATCTATATTTACACATCATTGGTACCCACATTGTAATGAACATATTGTACTTGCAATTCAAGTCACATATAGATATGGGGATTGAAACAGATGATGTGCAAACACATTTAAAAATATCCAAAACATATAAAAAGTTGTTAAAAGTGGCTTATTTTAGAAAGAATTGAAAAAAATTTATAATAAGTTAAGATAAAAAGAGTAAGAATTTGAATAACAAAAAAACTGGGGAGAGTTCCAGTTTTTTTTTTTAACCAAGTAAAATAAAAGGTAGAAATTCCGATTAAAAACAAATAAGAAAAGCGAAGACATAAAATAGGAAAGCAAAAAAAAAGATTTAATAAATTATAATAAAAATAACTATAGTATATACTTTTTAGTATTACAAGACAAAAAGTACCATTGTTACATTTGTCAACATCTACATTGGACGGCTGTTTGGTTATTCTTAAAGAATTTTGCTTCTCAATTTTACTTTGTTTCTGTTTCTTTCCAAAAACATCTAATAATTAAAATAAAAATCTTTATAGTATTTTAATTGATTTAAGTTTTTACTAAAATCCAAATATTAATTTATGTAAAAAAAAAGCATATGTTATAGCAGAGTATTCAAGAAATTGAGAGTTTTTTTTTCTTCCCTTCAAAAGAAGGAAAATTCTAGAGAAAGCATAATAAGTTTTGTAATTGCAAATGGGTTATCGAAATTTTAAAAAACAAATACCTCATATTTTTTTGGTATTCTCTAATATTTTTTGTTATTCCTTCATAATTTTGGGTACACCTTCATAATTATTGGTAATCCCTCATAATTTTTAGTGTTCTCTCATTATTTTTGGTATGCCACTAAAATTTTGGTATGTTTTCAAAATAAGGTTTTGATTTGATAAATCCATTTTTGATATAAAGGAAATATTTTTGCATACTAATAAATTTTGTTATATATACTAATAAATTTTAAAATATAAATGACCACCTCCAAACGTACTAACGTCTAGAGTGTAAATCCTGCAACCAAATATTATTGTTAGGTGGTTTTCGCAAGTGTACGGGTCAGGTTGTAATATAGATTTATACAACGAAGTATTGGAGTACTCTGAGGATCGTACCTAAGGGAGGTGAAACTAAACTAATTCTAACTTCTATGTTAATAGATCTAATTAATAATTTAATTAAACTATATTACAATAGATCCTAAGGTGAAGAAAAATCATATTGTAAGAAAATAATTAAAATGCATGAAAATAAAGACAAGAAACTAATTTGTAAAGTTTATCAATTCTAAGGACCAAAGACTAACTTGTTTCAATGATCATAGCTAACTCCTATTTCGGGTTCTATTCAATTAACTAGTCATTAACCTAGCAGGATCTTTCGATCTTCCACTAAATTAATGAATCGGCAATAACTACTTATCTCTCAACCTCATAGTCTAGACCAGGATTAGGGTAAGGTGTTCACAGATAGGCAATACCAATTTTGGGTTCATTCTCACCTAGATGACTTCCTAGGGTTGTCAAGCCTAGTGGTTTAAAGTTATTCCTATCCCAACCAACTGATCCACTAAGAAGCCCTATATAGAAGTTAATTACTCCCACGTCCACTCGTTAATCTCTCATAAAAGGATTAGCTCCTCATGGATCTAATAAACATTATAAACTTGATTGAAAAGATAAACATAAATAATAGATCAAGAATAAAGTTTAAGAAGAATCATGTTACGTATTTATAATTACAAAAACAGAAATCCATAAAGAGTTGATGAATTCACAAATTGAGTTCCACGACGAATGAAAATAAAAGCAAGAATAAAATTACAAATAAATAACCTAAGTACAAAATAAACTAGAAAGAAACTAAAAATAAAACTAAATGAAATTCATAACCTAAAACTTGAATGAAATTTTCTATGAAGTGTTTAAAGCCATCTATTTATAGAATTAAGGTTGCTTGTCGTCCATTGACCTCATTCGGCTAACACTTTTGCATTAAAGTTTATCGTGTGGACCAAAACGCCCTTGGCTCATTAAGTCTCCTTGTCAAGGCAGTGTCACGACACCTCCTGGCCTATGTCAGGACACTGATGGAAGTTTATGAGCTGAGGCTTGACTAAACTAGTGTGTCGCGACACCCTCTAGCTATGTCACAGCACTGAAGGCAGTTTGCTCCTTTTGAGTGCTCTTCTCACTATGATGTGACGACGACACTCCGTGTTACAACATAGCAGCCAGCCTCGTGTTCCTATGTCTCCAAATGATGTCCTGCATATTCACTGAATACGTGCCTTCCTTTAGCCTTATTTTGGCCCATAAGGTCATAAAAATGGCTCAAATCACAGTTTTTATTATTGATGAACTAAAGATGGAAATTAAGTAAAAAAAACTAAATTGTTTTTATGCAAGCTCTTCAAGTGCGAAAAATAGTTTAATTTGCTACAACGAATTCTGGTAGATCAAACTCTCCCACACTTAAATCATTGCTTGTCCCCAAGAAAGAAAACATAAAACAAAAAAATATAAAAGATGATCTTTGAGCGAGTAAGATACAAAAATCATTTCGAAAACACATAAATAGGAAAAATCATAATTACACGTAATTCTTGTATTATATTAAATGACTTGCCATTCTTAATTTCAAATATCTAAGTTCGATACATTACAAAATATATAAACAACACGGTCCTCAAGTATATTTATCCATCGATAAATTATAAAGGTAATTTGATTATCCTAGCTTAATACAAACAGTTATTATTGTATTCACTCAGTACAATGTCCGTTCAGAAATAGATTTACTTAGGTCACATAGGACTTTTTGGCTTGTAATATTCTAAGGCTTAAGTTTGGTATGGAATTCAAGAACAATGAGCATCAAAACAGTTTCAAATAAGAAATTAGTTTGGCACATTGTATTGTCCCCTATTCTCCCCCTTTAGTGACCTAGTCTCGCTCACCACTTTATTTATCCTTCTCTCCCCTTCCTTATTTCTCCATGTTGGAAGTCACAACATGATAAAGTAACTACGGTCAGCTTATGAGTTTTTGTGCACTAATGATTGAGTTTTCTAATTTCATGACTTTGTTCTTTAGTCACTTTTGACTTTTTTTTCATCATGTCTCACTCACACTGCTTTTTTTTCATTATTCAAGTACTTTTTCTACTCGTTTTGACTTTTTCTAAATTTTGTTTTTGTTTTGCACATTTTAGATAAACTTATAATCACTATATCACACTGCTTCTTCTTATTTCACTCTAATATTATAAAACCACCATTATGTCTCTACCTATCCTTTAATAGGTATGGTCTTATGTCTAAGTTCGTACAATTCAAGGACCAAAGAAAGAGGGTAAGTACAAATTTGCATTTCGATTTTTTTGTATAAAGGTTCATCAAGAAAAGTTTTCTGGCTCAAATATGGGTACTAAATATTGATGAGTAAGGTTGGCTTTTTGGCTCTAGGTTATACCAAACAATGTCTTAAGTCATCCCTATGTATCTCAATATTACAAATTTAATTGATCAAGCAATTACAATTCTAACCATTTATCATTCATACTAGTATGCTCGTTTCCCTATATTCTCCCTATCATCTAGTATATTCAATTACTTAATGGCTATTTACAATGTAATATATAGAACTTAGTAGTCTAATGATTGAAAATTTAAAACCATTCACTATCATGCCAAATTTCCAATAAATACAATCAGCCTATATACATGTTCCTAACCAATCACTTGTACTTCTACAAGCTCAAGCACACTTTTGACAAGAAGAATAAAAGAAAACATAAATTTTCTATGTTGTCCCCCCCACACACACACTTTAGATAGAATATTGTCGCTAATGTGTAACCCCTAAGTATATAAGGAACGAAGTTACCCAATTGATCGTGACATTGTCGTGGCCTTATGGTGGGTGCTTCCTTTCTTCTTCGTTTTGCTTGTAATTGGAATGCTCTCCTTGTATAGGGTTCCTACATAGAAAATTTAGAATAAAAACATATATATAAACTACTGCTACTCCTACTCCCAATCTAGAATTAAAAATAAAAATAAAAACCATCCTAATTAATTGTTTTACAAAACCAAAAATTAAAAATCATCTTTTAATCATCAAAATGAGGTGATTGTCCCCTCCATCGAAGCTTTCCCTCTGCCCGAGATGTGGCCTCAAGAGGAGCCTATACCAACAAATGTGCATGCCAGGTTGGGCTGCGGATGACTGGCCCTTTTCTGCGTAAATTGTTGCGGCTAAAATGCCACCTTATAGTCGTCATCCTCCTCCTCTTGAGAGTCTTATTCTATATCTTCCTTCTCCTCTTGGTCTTCTTTCTCACTCCTATCGTCCTTTTCACTTCCCTACTCCTCGAATCTATGATGGGTTGCATGGGGCCATCTTTGTTTGGTGGAAAATTTTGTATTCCCATAGCATTTTTTTGTGTAAACTCTTGTCCCACCAGGCCTATTTCCTGTACCCATCTTATCATCATTTTTGTATTTGAGATTTTGCTTCCCGTAGTCCTTTTCTGAGCTTTTGATGTCTTTTTCCTTTTCAAAGATGTCAGGACATGCATCTTCTGCTTTCTTTATTGGTTTCAATCCTTGATTTTTTTCTCAATGAAGCTCGACGTATTGGGCATACATGGAATCACTTATTAAGCTTTTCGTCGGCCTCATGAATTACTCGTTTGTTTCCATTGGAACATCAGCCTTTTTGCATAGCACTATCACTAGGTGAAGGAAGAAAACCCCAACCTTCTAATTGTTTATACAGCGTTGATGCTGTGATATATCCATCAATCGATGCATATCTACTTTTCCTACAGAATTTGATACAATAAAAATTGCTCGAAAAGTGTTTACATTAGAAAGGTTCATAGCAAGTGTAATTCTAGTGCAAAGAAATTGCATCCACATTTTAGTTGTGGAAAACATGATTTCTTGATTAAATTTGCTTGGTAATTTGGTACCCGATCGGTGGTCCCGTTCACCCCTCCCTTCGGTTAAGTAGTTTACAATATTATCCATATTTATATCCTTAAAATTATCTAAATCAATATTTTCAAGAAAATTAGCCTCATACTATGGAACATTGTAAAACTCACAAATTTCTCAAAGGGTAATGTGCACCTCTTCTCCCCTCACTGTTATATCCTCCCAAATATCATTATGAGGTCTCTTGGACTCTTTCTCCCTAAAGGATGCATAGAACTCTTGGGTTATCGAGACAACAATAGGTTCTTTCAGGGTTAAGCAAAAGCGCTCCCATCTATGATACCAAACTAGCACCTAAATTTCTTTGCAAAGAATCATTGATGGTTCGAAACCCCTTTCTTGGATGAACGACTTCCCTTATAGTTCTAAAAAGTGTTTTTAAACATTTGGGTTTTTAAATTTCAAGGGTTTTGTGACCACCGGTGTTACTTGTTCATTGGTTCTTCTAGTTTTTCTAAGAGGCATTTTCAAATATATTCGACTAGATGAAAAAAATCAAGCAATATATTTCTCAAAACAATACAATGTAATGGTAGAACTTGGAAAGAAACCCTTAACCTTAGTATGTCGAACTTTTTTGTTCCTTATGTTGTGATGGATCCTAGTCCTTTTGAATCTAACCAAGAGAAAGCGTTATCTATTAAGGAGAAGAGGAAAAACCAAAGATGAATAGTGTCATCGGTGACCTCTTTGAATTTGAAAGTATCACAAAGTTGGAGAAATTGCTTTAGATGTTAATTTGGATCATCTGTCATTGTCCCTCTAAATTGCATATTATTTTGTATTATTTGGATCATGGCCGATTTGATCTCAAAATTATTCGTTATGATGGTCGGCCTTACGATACTGCCTTGCACCATGTCCGGATTTCATAGCGTGCAGTCTCTTAGGGTATGTTCTTCTTGAGCCATTGGCGATTCTAACGGTAATTGTAGTGGTGGTGGTGGTGGTAATTCTGGTAAGTTGGGATCGTCAAATAGCAGATTTTCTTATGATGGGATAACCGCAGCAGGTGGATTATTTTGCATCTGTTGTTGTTGTTGTCGATGATTTCTACGAATAATTCTCTCTAAATCAGTTGTTGGCTCTATAGGTGTGCCCTTACTTCGATTCATACATTAAAATCACAAAGAAAAGTAAAAAGCATTAGTAGAGAAAAATAAAACAAAAATTAAAATCGTATCTATAATTTAAAATTTTCCTAACTATCCTATTAAACATAAAAACTAAAATTAATCTAGTGGCGTTGCCTCCCCGGTAACGGCGCCAACAACTTGGCTGCCCTCTAACGTACTAATGTCTAAAGCGTAAATCCTACAACCAAAGATTATCGTTAGGCGATTTCTACAAGTATAGAGGTCAGATTGTAATATAGATCTATACAACGAAGTACTGGAGTATTCCGAGAACAGTACCCAAGAGAGGCGAAACTAAATTAATTCTAACTTCTACGTTAATAGGTCTAATTAGTAATTTAATTAAACCATATTACGATATATCCTAGGGTGAAGAAAAATCATATTGTAGGAAAATAATTAAAATGCATAAAAATAAAAACAAGAAACTAATTTATAGACTTTATCAATTCTAAGGACGAAAGACTAGTTCAGTTCAGTGATTATATCTAACTCCTATTTCAGGTTCTATTCAATCAACTAGCCATTAACCTAGCAGGATCTCTCAACCTTCTACTAAACTAATGAGTCGGTAAGAGCTACTTATCTCTCGACCTCACAATCTAGATCGAATTGGGGTAAGGTGTTCACAGATAGGCAATACTAATTTTCGGTTCATTCCCTCCAATATGACTTCCTAGGGTTTTCAGGCCTAATGGTTTTAAGTTCTTCCTGTTTTGAGAAACCCTACATAGAAGTTAATGTAACACCCATTACCCATATTCGATGCCGGAACAGGGTACGAGGCATTACTGGACTTAAACACAAGCAAACATACAAAACCGATACGTAAATTTCCATCCAAATTTAAAACTTTTCATATACATTCATATCATCCTAAAACGAGCCTACGAGGCCCAAAACACGCTTTTGGAGGCTGTTCGGGACTAAACCAAGAACTTTAGAAGTTTTTACAATACTTAGAAAAATTTTGCTAAAACAGAGGTCACACGCCCGTGTGGCTTGGGACACGCTCGTCTAGGCAGGCCGTGTGGTCACACACGCCCGTGTCCCTAACTCGTGTAACTCTCTGTTTATCACCCAATAACAAATTGAAGTCACACGGCTAAGACACACGCTAGTGTCTCGAGGTCGTGTCCTTCACACGGCTAAAACACACGGCCGTGTCTCATACCCGTGTATTCGATACTAAGCATTATGTTTTGCAACAATTTAGGTGCAAGGGACACATGGCTGGATCACATGCCATGGGGATGACCGTGTGTCACACATGGCCTAGACACACGCCCATGTGTCTACCCGTGTAGACAATAATAAGGCTATTTACCAAGTCATTTGCCATCCTTATTCACACATACACTTACCCCAATTCAAAGGCACAAAACAATACATACTTAGGTAACCAAAACATCTACATTCATGGTTAAAACATATCAACTCAATGTCTTTATCTAAAATATTCACTACATTTATTAAGCCCTAAATCAAACATACAAATTTCACATTTATAAGACTTCATTCAATTACTTTCTAGTTACCAAATTATACTCAAATTCTTCATCTCATCATTAGGTCACATTTCCAAAAATTACACAATCATGCCATAAATCACATTTCCTAACATTTCACATTCACCAAGCATGCCATGATCATATCACCATAGACATTGACACATAAATGAACACACTTAGGCTTACAACCATGTTAGCCAATATAAGCCAACTTACATGGTCAGATAGCAAAACAAGCCTTTGACGATTACAAGCCATTACATTGACTAAAATCATATGACGCATATAACAAAATGACGAAGTACCTATACATGCCATAACTCAAAATACTTGAATTCATCAATACCCAAAACAATAGCTTGATAATGTGATAGGATCTCTGACGTTCTTCAACCCAAGCTAGGTTGACGGCATTATAAAACATGGGAAAGGAAGGAGGTAAGCTATATAGCTTAGTAAGTTCGTACAAAAATAATAAGCAACTCTTATCAAACTTTTATCCAGTCCAACATTTTAAACATAAGATAATACAAATTAATATGGATCTTACAGTTATAATTTTATTCAGTCACTATGTTTACTCTATCAACTTATAAGCATAATTTAACATGTCTTGGCATTAGCCTAACAACCGTAATCTCTCTTTCGTAACATATTACAACAATTAACAAATCCTTTCAAATCTCATAGTAAACATGCACATTAATTATGTGTACTCATATTTCCAAGCATATATCTTAATATCTTTCAATTACCTAAACTTTTATCTTCAGTACTTTCATAACCATTTTAATAGGCAATTATGTCAATCTTTCCTTATTCTCATATCTGATAAATCACAATTTAAGTGAATAAAACATGCTATATCATAACTCAATTTGGCCCGAAAACCAATAACATAATCTTCAACCGAATTTATCATGAATTTCATACATCACAAGTATAGGTCAATAATCACAAGGTTTTCACAAAATCATTCCCATGGATATCATGAACTCACAATTTCATGAAGTTAATGCTTATAAACTTTACGTACATACCTGTATCAATTCGTAATACTTACATGCTCTTTATCTTCTTTGCCATACCCATTAAATTACCCGTTAAACCACTTGGAATACTAAAGGATATTCGGGAATCTTGTACACACAATACTGTACCAATGCCATATCCCAGATATGGTCTTACATGTAATCTCGTATCGATGCCAATTGCCTAGCTATGGTCTTACACGAAATCTCATATCGATTCCATATCCCAGATATGGTCTTACACGTAATCTCAGTAACCTTAATGTCATGACATTTGTATCCTATCTATTCCTAGGGCTCAACTGGGACTTTCGTTGTATCGAATCTCTGTTGGTCATTTCCGTAGTATCGTACTCAATAGCATTCACATTTCATTTCAATAATATAGCATTTACCACAATTATATCAATTAAGCATTTATACATATATAATTTAATGCTTATTAAACATACGAACTTACCTCGACATAAAAATGGCGAAAAGGACCTAACCGTCAAATACTCGTTTTTCTCCTGTTTTAATTCTGAACCTCGTTTTTCTTGACCTATAATATCATATTTAACTTATTTAATCATTATACTATTCAAATCATCCTAAAATCACATTATGGAAAAATTTACATTTTTGCCCCTAAAGTTTGATATTTTTACAATTTAATCCCTAGGCTCGTAAAATGAAATGTACTCGATTTCTTCAATACCCATGCCTAGCTGAACCTTAAACATGCTTATAACAGCCCACATTTTTCTTTTATTTACATTTTAACACAGACTTTACAACTTTTTACAAATAGGTCCTTTTAAGCATTTTCATTTAAAATCACTTAGCAAAAGTCGTTTATCATACACCAAACATACATTTCCTACCATTAGACATCAAAATACACAAATATACATTATTGGTAAAATTTTATACCTTGATTATTTCTTAAATTAGTGGTAGAAATAGATAGATCATGTTACAAGGATTTCAAAAACATAAAAACCATTAAAAACGGGGCTAGAACAGACTTACAATTGAGCTTGGAAGCTTGAAAAACCTTAGAAATGGTTTCTTCTTGGTACATTCAGCCATGGGGTAGAAGATGAGCAAAAATTGGCTTTTAATTTGGCTTTTTAATTCATTTAATTACCAAATTACTAAAATGCTCTTAATGAAAAACTTTAGAAACATACCTAACCATGTCCATTTTTTTCCAACAACTTAACCAATGGTCTAATCACTATTTAAGGACCTCCAATTTAAAATTTCATAGCAATTAGACACTTCTAGCATGTAGAACTCAACTTTTTCACTTTTTACAATTTAGTCCTTTTGACTAAGTTGAGTGCCCAAACGTCAAAATTTCTAACGAAATTTTCACGAAATCATTCCATAAAATTATAGACCATAAAAATATAATAATAATAAATTTTTCTACGTTGGATTTGTGGTCTCGGAACCACTGTTCCGACTAGACTCAAAATCGGGTTGTTATAGTTAATTACTTCCACGTCCACTCGCTAATCACCCATAAAAGGATTAGTCCCTCATGGATCTAATAAATATTATAAACTTGATTGAAAAGATAAACATAAATAATAGGTCTAGAATAAAGTTTAAGAAGAATATTGTTATGTATTGATAATTGCGAGAACAGAAATCCACGAAGAGTTTATGAATCCACAAATCGAGTTTCATGATGAATGAAAATAAAAGCTAGAATAAAATTATAAATGAAAATAACCTAAGTACAAAATAAACTAGAAAGAAACTAAAAATAAAACTAAATGAAAGTCATAACCTAAAACTTGAATAAAATTTTCTATGAAGCGTTTAGAGCAATCTATTTATAAGATTAGGGTTGGTCGTCATCCATTTACCTAATTCGACTGACGTTTTTGCATTAAATTTTGTTGTGTGGACCAAAATGCCTTTAGATCATTAATTCTCCTCGCCAAGGCAGTGTTGTGACACCCCCTAGCCTATATCGCGACACTGATGACAATTTACAAGCTAAGGCTTGACTACAGGGCTATGTCGCGACACTTAAGGCAGTTTACTCCTTTTGAGTGTTCTGCTCACTATGTTGCGACATTGACACTCCATGTTGCAACATTGCAGCCAGTCTCGTGTTCCTATGCCTCCAAATGATGTCCTGCACATTCGCTTAATACGTTAGCCTTCATTTAGACCTATTTTGGCCCTTAAGGTCATATAAATGGCTCAAATTACACTTTTTATTATTGACAAACTAAAGATGAAATTTATGTAAAAACATAACTAAATTTCTTTTATATAAGCTTTTTAAATTCGAAAAATGGTTTAATCTGCTACAATGAATTGCAACAGATCAATATATAAAGCAAATTTTATAAGATGAACCAATATTTTGTAGTCCCTTATAATTTTTGGTACTCACCTCATTTTTTTTGGTATTCCCTCATGTTTTTTAATACTCCAAAAATTATGAGGTACTACAAAAAATTATAAAGAAGTACAAAAAAAATATTAAGAAGTACCAAAAAATATGAGGGAATATAAAAAAATTATGAAAGATACCAATTTTGGTTCGTTTTATTAAATTTGTTTCATTTATTTAATTTTTCATATTTTTTTTAAAAAATTATCATGAAATATACATTTTTCCTTGCAAAATTTACTATAAAAAATAATAATTTAAAGTTTACCAAAAAATTTTGTTACATAATCCCATTGAAATTTCTTAGTATTTAAAAATAATATACTTTACTCAAAAATTATATCTCATACCAAATCATCATTTTGAAACCATACAAAAAATAGGTATACTAAAAATATGAGGAAGCATCAAAAATTTGGAGGGAATATAAAAAATTATGAGAGAATATAAAAATATAAGAAAGTGCCAAAAAAAATATGAAGAACCACCAAAAATTATAAGGAAATATCAAAAACAAAAATATAAGAAAAGTACCAAAAATTTTTTAGGAAGTATCAAAAATTATAAGGGAATACAAAAAAAATGAGGAAATACCAAAAATTATGCGATAATACTAAATAACGTAAGAGGATACCAAAATATTGAAGGATATCAATTTTTGGTTCGTGCCAGAAATTTTTTTCATTTATTTAATTGTTTGTATTCTTTTTAAAATTATCATGAAATATAACTTTTTCAATACCAATTTTTAACATTAAAAAATTATAATTTAACAATTACATTTTTTCCATTACAAACATCTCATTGAAATTTATTAATATTTAAAAATAATATTTTTTATTTAATCCAAAATTATATCTCATATCAAACATTCTTTTCGAAACAATATCAAAAATTATGATAGAATATCAAGAATTCTAAGAAAGTATGAAAAACTATAAGGAAATACCAAGATTAATGAGGAAATACCAAAACTTATGAGGATGTATCAAAAATTACGAGGAAATACCAAAAAATATAATAAAACACGAAAATTATGAAGAATTTCCAAAACTTAAATATATAAAAAATTATGAGTGACTACCTGAAATTATGAGGATACCAAAAAAAAATTATTGAGGAATTGTCCAAAGAGGATGTAAATATAAGGGTGCACCAAAAATTATGAAGATGTACAAAAAAAATTACGAGAGAATATAAAAAATATGAGAAAATACTAAAAAAAGTACTAAAAATTATGCGAGAATATTATAAAACCTGATGGAGTATAAAAAAAATAAGGATTTACCAAAATTTATGAGGAACTACAAAAAATTTATTAGAGAGTACCAAAAAATATGAAGATGTAAAAATATGATACTAAAAAATATGAGGAAGTATAAAAATTATGAGAAAATACCATAAAACTTAAAAAAAATACATTATGAGGAGGTACCAAAATACACGAGAAAATATCAAAAATTATGAGGGAATAAAAAAATGAGAAAATATAAAAAGAATTATGAGAGAATACCAAATAGCATGAGAAGATACACAAAATTGTGAGGGATGTCAATTTTTCGTTCGTCTCAATAATTTTTTGTATTTTTTAAAAAATGATCATGAAATATTATTTTTTTCTATACCAATTTTTAGCATTAAAAATTATAATTTAATAGTTACAATTTTCTTTTATTATAAATTTTGATCATATATGTTCTTTTTGACATAATACTTAGAACTACTCATAGTCCCTCCTTAACCTATACTCATAAATAGGAGTGCCATGCGCTTCAGCACACTAAAACTCACATTCTCTTGCATTAGTAATAATATTTATATCAATCGAACTAAGATTTAATCAGCAGAATATATCAATTATTAACTTATCAATATGTAAAAAGTTATTATAAGATTTAATAGGGAAAAGTTTATTATATGATTTTTTTTATAAGAAGCTAGCAACACAGCCTCTGTTAAAAATAAATAATTCAGTAAAAAGAAATTTTCCTTTGGATTTGTTTATTTTATTATAGGTTAAATTAGTTATATATGTCAAAAAAAATTATTGTACAAATAGGCTATTTTTAAAAAAAAAATTTGGGAAATAGGCCAATTTTTGTGTGTGTGAGACGCGCATGTAGTAGAAAGCGCGCCTAGCTGATTGCACTTTCCTTTAAAATTATATTTTTTTTACTTTTTTTAATGTAATTAGTATATTTGTGTGTGTGAGACGCGCTTTCTGTACATATAGCAGAAAGCGCGCCTAGCTGATTGCACTTTCCTTTTAAATTGTATTTTTTTTTTACTTTTTTTAATGTAATTAGTATATTTGGTCAAATGATTAAATGTTAGCGGTTGTCCTTGAGTCTAATGTTTGATTCATCTCCCACTTACATTTCTATTTTTATTTCATGTTATTTTAAGCTTTTTATTATTTTTAATTAATATTTTTAACATATTAGCTCCCTTGATTAAATAATAATGATTTTATCCTTGAATCTCAAGTTCAATTCCTCCTCTTCTAAACACATTTATGGTTCTTATTTGGTGTTGTTTCAAGTTTTTTTAATTAATATATATTTTTATATTTAATTCATATTTTTAATTAATATCTCTTTTATTCATAAAATAAAATAATTATTACAAATATCATTATTTTTAGTAAATATAATTTTTATATGTGTAATATTTATTTTTCAATCCATATCTTTAGTATTATATATTTTTGTCTCTGTATTTAAAGTATTTCACTTATAAACATAATGATATTTGAAATAAGTAATTAAAATATTTTACATATAAAAATATTTGAAATATCATACTCAAAATGTAGATGAAAAACAATTATATTTGAAATATTTTACATATAAAAATAATAATTATATTTGAAATATATTTGAAATAATTATTTTATTTTATAATATTAGAAATCACCATACCTACAATATACATAGAGAAAATAAATATTTGACATATAAATACTATAAAGAAAAATATATCAAAAAAATAGTTGATTTTATATTATATATAAAGGAGTTATTTATTTCAAATATTTTTAACATGATGATATATATAAAGTATATATTTTTATTACTCACGCTTCGACTTTGATCGTTATGGGATGGTACCAAGATCGAGTCCTAGACAGGCAGACCTAATTTTAACAGCTGGAACAATACAATGAAAATGGCGCCTTCTTTTGTGAAATTATATGAACAAATGTCCGAACCTAAATATGTTATTGCTATGGGCGCGTGTACAATTACAGGAGGGATGTTCAGTACTGATTCTTATAGTACTATTCGGGGGGTCGATAAGCTAATTCCCGTGGATGTTTATTTGCCGGGCTGTCCCCCTAAACCCGAGGCAATTATAGATGCTATAACAAAACTTCATAAGAAAATATCTTGCGAAATATATGAAGATCGAATTAGATCTCAACAAGGGGGTCGGTGTTTTACTACCAATCACAAGTTTTGTCTTGTATGCAGTACTCGTACTGGAAATTATAATCAATGATTGCTCTATCAACCACCATCTACTTTAGAGATTCCTCCTAAAACATTTTTCAACTACAAGGGTTCACTACATATTTATTTTTTGATTTTATGAATAAAAGATATATTAACTAAAAAGTTTAATTTAATATTTGGTACATAAATTTAACACTTATGTTTAATTTGGTACTAAACTTTTTGTAGTCCAATTTGGTTCCTAAGCTTAACACTTTTTCCTAATTTGGTACCTAAACTTGACACTTTTTCTTAAGTGGGTATTTAATCTTTTTGGGAGTTCAATTTGGTATCTGAACTTGACTCTTTTTCCTAATTTGGTACCTAATCTTTTTTTGTTCGATTTGGTACTTGTCAAATGTTTTACAAATTGCTCCAGTATACTAAAAATATTTTTTTGAGGTAGCAAAAATAATCAATGTATGACCGACATGTGACAGATGACATGATTTTTTTTATATTTTATATATTCAAATATTTCTAGTTTTATGTATTTTATTAATTAAAAATAATGAATTGTTTTTAATTTGGGGTTTTAAAAATATTTATTCTTATTTAATATTAATTGGTTAAGCATAGTTCAATACCTATTTTTTTAACCTGAATTTCCTTTAATACTGACAATATATTTGTAACATAACCAAAAAAATGTTCACACCGTTAGTATTTTGCGTAATTTTTATGTGCCAAATTGAACTTAAAAAATAATAATAATAAAAGCTTAGGTGCCAAGTAGAAAAAAAATGTCAAGTTCAGGTACCAAATTGGGCCCAAAAAAATGTCAATTTCAAGTAACAAATTGAGCAAAAAAAAAAGTTTAGGTACTAATTTAGGAAAAAGTATGAAATGTTATATTAAGCCTAATTAAAAAGATGAATTAAAAATAAATAATTTGAAAATAATACATTTATTAATTAAAAATAGAAAAAGGTTTGAAACGACGTGAAATAAAAATTAAAAATATTAATTAAAAATAATAAAAATAACTTAAAATAAAAAATACAAATGTGAGTGGGAGCAAAATTAAACTCGAGACTCAAAGACAAAACCACTAACATTTAATCATCTGACTAAAGAAATTAATTATATTAAAAAAAAGTCAATATATGTGATTTAAAGGGAAAGCGCATACAACTGGGTGCACTTTCATATTATTTGTGTTGGACGCACTTTCACACATTCTCTCTAAAATCGACATATTTTCATAAATTTTCAAAACACGGTTAAACCCTTTTTTTGGCCATATATATATATATATATATGGCCAATAATTATTTTATTTTATAATATTAAAAATTACCATGCCCATAATATACGCGGAGAAAATAAATATTTGACATATAAATATTATAAAAAAATACATTAAAAAAATTAGAGCTGATGTTTATATTATATATATAAGAGGTATTAATTTTAAATATTTTTAACATCTGTAAAATATATTTTTATTATATAATTACATATTTATTATTTAATTTTATAAATAAAAGAGATATTAATTAAAAAGATTAATTAAAAATAAAAATTTAAAAATAATATATTTATTAATTAAAAATAAAAAAAGCTTGAAACAATATTAAATAAAAACTTATAAATATGTTTAGAAGAGGATAAATTTAATTTGGAACTCAATGATACAATCATTATTATTTAATCATTTAACTAATGAAATTGATATGTTAAAAATATTAATTAAAAATAATAAAAATTTTAAAACAACATGAAATAAAAAATACAAATATGAATGAGAGAAATTCAACTTGAGATTCAAAAACAAAAACGCTAACACTTAAACATCTAACCAAAACGCTTAATTAAATTTAAAAAAAATAAAAAAAATAATTTAAAAAAAACGAGTCCAACTGAATACATTTTCTTACCACATGTGCAAAAAATATATCTAAGATTGACCTATTTCCCTACATTTAAAAAAAAAACGACCTATGGCCAATAAAATTATTTTTGGACATATATGGCTAATTTAGCCTATTAAATATTATCCGTTTACCTTTTCATTTTCTCACAGAAAGAGAGAAAAAAAACTGTTTTTTTTTATTTTTTTGGTGTGTGTGTTTTGTCATTTTCATTGGTTGCAGTTAAGCTAAATTCTCCTCAGCTTCTTTTCTGAAACAGATTTTTATTTTTAATATAAATTTTAATTGTATTTTTACATTTATCTGTTTTCGTGTTAGTATTATATAAATAAATTATTTCCATTTTGTTCTTGATTACCCACCTTCCTTCTTCACCTATTCCTTGCTTCTCTGCTACCATCTTCTTTTTTCTTTGTAAGCATTTCCCATTTTTTGTTTCTTTTGCTCTTGTTTGTGGTAAATATAAAATTTTAGATTTTTCTTTGATCAAAGCTTCCGTTTATATGTTCTTGGTATAACTCGCTTTTTTGTTAAATTCATCTATTTGCGACTTATCAAGTTAGTTGAACTTTTTTGTTTTTCTTGATCTCTGAATTGAGATGATCATACCCTTTTGTTCGACTTCTTGTGTTCAATTTAAGGTTTTAAACTCTATTCAAAAACGTGACGGGCTTTTGGCTATTATGACCCTTTATTTGGGGTTTGGTTTGATGAATCTTAAACTGTGTTATTGAGTATTTCTTACCTTTTTGTCATAGATTCTATTAACTGTTTAGCATGATCTAAAATTTTTAAGTCTGGATGAGTTTTAACTTAATGCTGTGAGCTGCCAAAGTTAATGGCTTTGTTGCCGCTGCTATATTTTCTTTCAGTGTTTTCTTTTTTTCATTGTTCTTCTTCGACTATTTGCTGAAGGAATTGCTTTTAATTAATTTATCCCGTGTAACTGGATATTTATGTGTTATTGGCTCTATTATATTCTTAATTCTACTTTAATTTTTTCCCCTTTTTTTTCACATTAGAGTTGGTAAAATCGTCAAAAGCATGGCTCTTTCTGAGGTTAACAATGATAGAGGAGAATTGAGGATTCTCGAAAATTTGGATGAACTAAGGACGGATTTGGCTGACTATATTGCTGAGTTATCAGAGGCTGCTGTGAAGGAGCGAGGCGTTTTTGCCATTGCATTGTCTGGAGGTTCTCTCATTGACTTAATGGGGTATCCATGCATTCCTTTTCCATCTTTGGGTCTTTTTTCTTTTTTTGCCTCTTTTTGTTTCTTGTGATTCTGGTGTTCTCCCTTTTAAAGTTTTTGGTGGGAAACAGAAAACTTTGCGAAGCCCCTTATAACAAGACGGTAGACTGGGCTAAATGGTATATATTTTGGGCGGATGAACGTGTCGTAGCAAAAAACCATTCTGATAGTAATTATAAGCTTGCAAAAGATGGCCTTCTTTCAAAGGTTAGCATCTCAATCCATATTTCATTTTATGCAAGTTATTTCTTTTTCTCCCTTTCTGCTTTTCAAGGACCAAATGAAGGGGAACTGTTATCATAAAATGATGTTTGTTGTTCTAATATCTTATTTGGATGTCTTCTTTTTTACCTCATCTTTAGCTAATGCATAAAGTACAGAATAGTCCCTTTATTGTTCTGTGATTTGCCTGATCTACACTTTGGATCTTGAAATATTAGCCTTTGCTAGAAGTCCTTATTATGTCAACTGGTAGTATTAGTTTACCTATGATATGCCAACATGTGATTCTTCATGAATGGATTTCTTATTTTCAGTGGTTCCCATGTTTGCTCTTTGAATTCGTTTGATGCAGTATCAAATTTGACATTAGAAGGTGTGAGATTGAGTATTCTAGCCTCTTTAGGCAAGAGTTACTGACATGAATTTATCAAGTACTGTTTATGTTGTTTTCAATTGAATTAGATATTTGGTTTTAACTACAAAAAGAGCTTCGGGTTTACTGATATTCATAAAATGTTTGGAAATTTATTCATTCAGCTCTGGTTTATTTTTACCCATCTCTTTTATATGACCGATCCTTCCACTTGAGTGGCCTTTACCAGGACATTCAATGGTTCACAGTGCCATCTCACCACAATATAAAAATAAAGCAACCCGCAACTTTTTCTCTTAAGAGGGCAATACTGGCTGGTGAGGGGTTTAAACACTTGCTATAATAGACAGTATGGAAGTATAGATTTCCACATGATTTGAGGAACCTTTTTGGTGGTTCTACCTTTCTAAGAACTTTTGAGCTTGTTCTAATTACTGATTCAATCGGCTTGTTCCAAGATAAACTCTTTGTCCTGAAAAGCTAAGGGCCTTACGGTAAAACTGTCATTTTATCTTTTGCAGCCCTCCTGGACTCAGTTTTTTTATTTCCTCAAAGATGATAAGTTTGTGTATTTGGAGCCTTTGAGTAATTTTTCATGATATTCATGATCAGACAAATTTGAGAATTCTTTGGCTTGCTGATCTGTTACTGCTGCTTTCTGCACCTCTTGTCCCTTCTCACATCTTACAATATAAATTAGAGAAAAGCTTTGATGAATGCTTTTTCATTGTGTTATGTGGAACATGGAATGAACTAACTATTTAGTATATCATGCTTCACATCCCTTTGAAGTAGTTGGTCAGGAAAATGACTAAACTAGAATCAAACTGAACTTTAATTGTGGTAAATTTTAGGTTACCATTATTATTTTATTACATCTAGTATTCAGAAAGTGACCATAAAAAAAATGTATTGAATTATTGTAGAAATATTTGTGTCAACAGTGACACTGTTTTCTTTTATTGCCTCGAGGGCTTCCATCCCTATCTTGATATTCAAGTTCTTAATTCTGCAATGCTCTCTTCAATGGATAGATTGAACTGAAAAATTATGCTTCAGTTTGTTTTGACAAGTTTACACCTTAAAGTATACGCTATAATGGCATATGCCTTGTATTTGTAGGTGCCCATTGTCCCTAGCCATATTCATTCTATCAATGATTCAGTTTCTGCAGAGGAAGCTGCTGATGAGTACATGTTTGTTATCCGGCAGTTGGTGAAAACACGAATGGTTAGTGTTTCCGACATTAGTGACTGCCCCAAGTTTGACCTTATCCTTCTTGGCATGGGACCTGATGGTCACATTGCCTCACTATTTCCTAATCATTCAGCACTCAATGAGACTGATGAATGGGTAACTTTCATAATTGATTCCCCCAAACCTCCACCTGAGAGGATAACATTCACTTTGCCTGTCATCAATTCAGCATCCAATGTAGCAATGGTTGTGACAGGTGAGTGCAAAGCAGAGGCGGTGCATTTGGCAATTGATAATATCGGACCTGACTGCCCATCACTGCCTGCTCGGTTAGTCCAACCAACAAAAGGGAAGTTGGTATGGTTTTTGGACAAGCCAGCTGCATCGAAACTGGATGGTCTTCAATTTTCCGAGTAAGGTCTAGTGTTTTTTCTTGCCAAACTGTATGTTTGTACGAAGTTGGAGGGTTTCAAAACCCGTTGATCCCTGCCCTCGATTAGTTCCTGTTCCTTTTTCTTTTATTCTGGTTTTTTTTTTCCTTCTCTTTTATATTTGAATTGGGAAGTTTGGAATCCATTTTGTAAGGAGAGAGAAAACAAATAAAAGTTGGAGTCTTAATGCAAAAGGTTATTCCTGGTTCAGGTTCCGTTCTTCTGACATGGATAATCAAACTGTGGCAATTTCTGTTTTTTGCATGGATCAAAGTTCCATCTCTCTGTTGTAAAGATGGATTATAAATTAGTAATTACTTCAGAAAGTGTCTGATGCATCTATATAAGGTGGCAAATAAAAGCCCTTCTCATTCATGATTGTACTAGTTAAACATTCTTCGTTAGAAAAGATGGTTGGGATTTTCACTTGGATGACAAGGAAATGTTATCATTTCATTATCTTAATAGGTTCTCTGTTTGTATGATGATCTAAGAGCAGATTGGAGTGAAACATAAAAGGCTTCCCCCTTAAGACTATTTCACTGCTAATGGCATCTCATATGGTCATATTCAAATCAATATCTTCATCCATTGCAATGATCTAAGATCCCATATAAAGAAAAAACCAAAAAAGAAACAAAACGCTCTGGACTTCAGTAGGTTAGCTTCAAGCCTTCAACTAAAAATTTTTCATGGATGATGGTCCAAAATAAGCAAAATACCTAATCTGCCTCATGACATCAGTTGCAATAAAAGATTAGCTTCTTCACCTACTCTTAGTTACCCGGTAATTAAATAATGGAGTGTGTTTAATATCTTCATTCTGTTTCAAGAAAGAGACAGTAGTTGGTGTAGGAGGCATATTCTAATGGGATTAGACCAAACCACCCAACAAACCTATCAAAATTTAAGTTCCAAAACTATATTTAGTCGTATTTGGCTATGGGTGTCTATATTGTATAATATATTCGACATAGGTATGTTAATTTTGTTGTACATACAAAGGTATCAAATACGAGTACTTCCAATGAAAACTCAACCTTACTATCACAGCTAAATATGCAAAAATTATTACTTCCAAAGAAAAGTGCCCTGACTACATTTCTTAGGGATGTGTCATTCAAGCAAAAGCTCTAGGGAAAGTGAGTATATGTTCAGTAGAAGATATTCAGTTAAAGGTGTGTAGTACAATAAACTGTTCACAACCAAAGCATTATTGTACTGCTTTCAGACAATAGCATATTCTAAAAAGATAAGATTAAACAACTTTTAAGCTTTATAAGAAAAATCCAGCAATGGGTTTGATGTTTAACAAAAAATCAATCAATTTTGTTCCAAAGATCTAAAGGAATCTCTTTCTTTTTCCCCTTCTCTATCTTTCTAGGATGGTAAAGCCTACGTTGTTTGCTAGAAGTTGAAGGAATTAATACTGAGAAACATCTGGGATTGGAATATATGTGCTCTTCATTCAATTCAAACTCGGTTTCTAGGTTAACAATAAGATTCAATTGATGCATAGGATTTTAAGTGCATTGGATTTTAAGTCTAGATTCTAAAGGGATAGATTAAACTAAGTTCATATAAAGAAATAGCTTGAGCTTTCCAGTGACATTCATTTGGATGGCAACTGATAAAAACCAAAGATGAAGATGCTTTTCATGGACTAGCATTTTATTATTCAGGGACATATATACCCACAAAATCATCAATTTACTACATCCTCAAGCTCATTTAACTGGTTCAAAACTTAAAACAATCCAATTTGACAACAAATCCCTTCCCCTTGTATTACTACAAGCATTTTCCCTGTTCTTCAATCCTATCATGCATGTATTGTAAAGAAGGTAATCAATGAACAAACCCTACCCTCAGATTCTTAAAAATAAAAATGGCTAAATGTTCTTAATCATTATCCATCTAATTATTCAAAATTTTGGGAAGTATTCCCTTTCAGCAGCCAATAGGGAAAAATCAAATTGCATTACTTTTTACGGAGGTATATTAAACCAGCCACCACAGAGATTCCAACAATTGCAACAGGAACAGCCCAATATTGCTTTGTCAAATCCATGAGATTCCGGGAGTAATTGGCTGTTTCCTTCTTGGATGCAATTTCAAGTTCTGGGATGATTGGAGCAGATGTGTCAAGCTCACCAATGCAAAAGTTCTGCATGAGCTCCTTTGCACTTTTGCTGTGTCCGGCATCTTCAAAATCATCTGTTGCATCCTTCCCTTCAAGAAAATTATCGGAAGCATGTCATTCAAGGATGCATTATTTCCTAATCAGGAAATTCTTATCTCGCTTAACAAGAAATTTATTGGTCAGTAAGCATAAGAGTATCACCTGTCGCTGCAAGCACTACATCATCACCTCCTGGATGCTCATCCAAATAAGGAGTAATATCATATACCTAAAAAGGGAAAAGACTTTGTATTCAATCAAGATATTAATTAATGGAAAGGAGTTCATTCCCATATCATAACATTTTGATGTTCTTAAAAAGGAAAATCAATCATAAGCGATTGTCCATCCAAGGTGTTAGCTCACCGAGTTCATCACGTCCAACCAAAATTTTGAAGACATGATTGATCCACACAGTTAGAGTCTTCAGAAAGATCTACAGTAATTTTTAAATACTAGAGTCCATCAGTAGAGGACATCAAGTTGCATATGCAATTCCTAGATGTTAAAACTAGTACATAAACCTCAAAACCAGGGGAGCATTAATCAATTAAGAGATGAATCCAATAAAAAGGATTAACAACGACCCTATGGCTAGCTTCTTTAATACAATTAGCAGGACAACACTAAGCCAGTAGGTGGCTACTTTAAATAGTAACCATAGATGAGCAGATGAGGCCACCTTAAATATCATTGGAAGAATTCCTATGGCAAGTAAAACTAGCCAAGATCAACACAAATGAGTATGGTGACAAGAAAGAATCCTTCTAGAGACGACAAAATATAATGCACTTAGTTCTTCCATATGTAGAGGGTTCTTTTGTTTAAGTGAGGGAACCTTATAAACCAGTAAAATGGAATATCGTGAAAAGATGACGGAGAGGAAGATCAGAGCAAACCTTGGAAAACAAGTATGGTGGCAAGTGGTGGTAATGGAAGCAATAGGTGAATAAGAAAAGTAAAAGTACAGTGTTGTCAAAGAGAGTTACAATAAAATTTAGAATATGTTTTAAGTTTGCCAAAAGATCCAAAATCCTAAAGAAACGTTCAAGCCTCAATTTGTAGGTCTCAAAGGGAAGGTATTAATGAACCGATATAGAAATAAGTGGGAGTGAACATGCTAAAATAGTGGATAGTGAGTTTGGGAGAGATTAGCGAACGTGTTTCCAAAAAAGAGGGAAATTACAAATACCGTGAGGACGTTAATACTCGCGTGATATTTTTGGTAAACTGAGCATTACTTGTGTGTTCAAATATAAGTGTACTTTCTGTTTAACCACAAGGGAAAGCACTAGTAGTTCAAGGAAAAATTAATAAGTGTACTTCTTAACAATGTTTGTATTCTAAACTTCCAAATCATGCTCTCTAAGACATTCCAATAGAGGAGCAACTCAGGAATCCTACCAATCTTCCAAAGTTAGCTCCACAACCTTTGCATAGTTGCATGTCTTTCCAACAACTCCAATTTTAAGTAATGTAAAGTACTGTATATCATTGCATGCTAGGGAGCATCCCATGTTACGGAGTGGATTGTCATGGAGTGTTATTACAAAAGTGTCACCCTGCAAGGGATTGTATTTCCTGAAACTACTATTGATAGAAGGGTTAGTAACTAAAAACGAGCATCGGCAACGTAAAATGAATATTGAGTCATGGACTCAACGTTATATAATTAGAAGGTACGTGATTATTTTCATACCAAAATACAAGTAGTACCCAACAAGCATATTATAAGCTCAGCACAAGCATAATCTTCGTCCTCTTCAAGGACAACCCTATGAGCATTATGAAAATTCAAAAACGTGGGTTTGTTTTGCAACTCTTAATCTAACCCTTTTGCGCCAAAAAGTTAGAGAAAAGCCAAAACTTTCCATAGAGTTAGGGTTAAATTATGTTTTGTGCTTTGATATTAACCTAAATAGTTCCAGGCAATTAAGAGACAACAAAAGACAAAGCATTAAAACGTATTGGGGCTATTATCCAAATGCAGTTTGGAACTTGCTGTAAATAAAAATCAGAACAGAAAAGGCACCTAATACAAGGGATTTTTTTTTTTTTGAAAGATGGAAGTTTAATCTCAAATAAGCATCGAAAACACTCAGAAAACTGTTGCGTTCTTAAGTCAAAATAACTACGAGACAGAGTCAAAAAGTTCAAAAGCAAACCCATAATCCCAGGAGAGAGTTTATGAACAAAAGGATTAAAAAAAAAAACCCTTAAGATCCAAACCAACAATAAAAACTAAAAGGGAGGGAAAATAAACCTTGCCGTCAATAACGACCCAACAATCGTCTTTGGTATTGTGCTGAGAGGCTTCTTCCATTGTATAAAGCTTTGTAAGGGTCGGCATGCTTGAGGTTCCTTTTGCTGATCTCTTTCAGTTCTCTATTGGCGGCTGTCTCGGTCTGAAAGTTGCTCGTTCATAAACAAATTGGACGATGGCGGCAATTCTTTTAGGTTAAAATATGTCTTAAATGCATGTATTCTTTGTAATTTTGTAATTTACTCTTTTTTACTTTTATTTTTACTTCAAAATGTATATTTAAGTATCAAAATCATTTGTTAAATTTAAAAGAGTATTTTTTATTTCTAAATATCACCCCAACAAATTTAATAAAAAAAAGCTAATTGGTTAACAATTATATTGAACTTTGAAATTTTAAAAATAAAAGATTAAATTTTAATTTTGTGAGACGTACAAAGACCTACCGTATATTTTAACCATTCTTTTATAATAAACTGTAAAATTAATTACTTATATTATATTTGAATAAATTTATGTTTTGGTATTAAAACTTTAAAATTTACTATATAATTACTAATGTTATATGTAGATTACATTAGAGTCATTTAATCATTAACTCTTGTTAAATGTGCAATGAAAAGCTCATGTGACAGATGAATCCTTTTACTCTTTTTTTATTGAATTTATTTTTTAATTCCTTATTAACTTTCTTATTTTTTTTCATTTTTCTTTTTCCTTCTCATGTTTTCTCTCTCTTTTCCTTTATAATCTTATTCGTCACTTAAAAGATGAGTAAAACTCGATTCGATTCAAAAAAATTAATTTTTTAAAAATTTCAAGTTAAGTGAATCGAGTTATTCAAGTTATTCAGTTTTTTCAAGCCAACTTAAATAAGTAATTCAAGTTCCGAATTTGAGTCGAGTTGAATATTACAATTTGAATAACTCTAGTAATTCGAATAACTCAAATAACATATTGTTATAAATACTCTTTAGTTCCTGTCAATTTTAAAAATGAGCAACTCACAACAAAAATTTTAAATATTAAAAATAATTTTAAAATTTCAAAAAAATTTATAAAATTTTCAAAATTTATATTTTTAGTAAAACTCTAAAAAATTCTACAGAATATATAAATAAATTTTAAAAATTTTAAAATAATAATTTTGAGACCTAAATAAGTAAATTAACAATTCAAGCTTATCATACTAAAGTATATTTTTTTCTCTTATTATGTTTTGAAAGAGTTTCAAATATATATGGTTTCAAATTTATAAGTTCTAAAATAGAATTAGTTGTAATGTAACAAGATTTTAATTTAACATGTTTAATTTTTTATTTAACTCGAACAATTTCACTCGATTCGACTCGACTTGAATTTCATTTCACTTGATTCAATTTGAAAAATAAGACTTGCCAGCTCGATTAACTTGAAACATTTTCTCTTGATTCAGTCGAACGCTCACCCTTACCGCCACCGATATTATTAAAAAAAATAAACTACCTTAGTAGTCACTCGACTATTAAGCTACTTTTTTAGTCACTTAATTATGAAAAGTTGCAAAACAGTCACTCAACTATTTAAATTTTATTTTTTTGAATCCATTTCCATTATCTACCATTAACTAGATAATAAAAGGATGTAATAATTTTTTTCCATTATCTACCATTAACTAGATAATAAACGGATGTAGTAATTTTTTAATTAGTGTAATAATAAATTTAATCCTCAACTTTTATATTTTCTATTAATTAAATCTTAATTCTATTTTAAAAAATAAAAGAGTGTTTAATACTATTTCAGAAAAAAAAAATCAAATATATTATTGAAAACCAGTGCCATCGAGGCCATGGTGCAACAAATTATGAGCAATGCAATCCTTAGCTTGTCATGGATCTCAAATTAATATCAGGGATCACCTCATCATCGAAAACATCTAATTTAGCTTAGCCTCCCCTTTCACATTTCTCATCTCGCAAACATTATGCAAAACGCAGCAAACCCCAAACACAGTCAACAATTCTTCAGCTTAATTTCCATTCTCTTTTGCAAAATTTCCCACATCCATTTCAATCCGTTGAGATAAACCTCGTTAAGCAATGAACAAGTAAAATAACAAAAAATTAAAAAGATCAAACACAAATATTTTACATGAAAAAACTCTTCCGAAGAGGATAAAAAAATCATGGACAAAGATAATTTCACTAAAACCAAAAGATAGATAAAATTAACCCCGAAACTCGAAGTAAAAACCCTCAAAACGTAAATACAAAATTTTTTTTAGGGTGGAAAAAAGATTTATTTATAGGCTAAATTTGTAGGTCAAAACTAAACTAAAAACAGAGTTTAACTGGAATAAGAAAAACTGAAAAATACGAAGCATAACTCCATAAATCTCCATCTTAACTCATATTTTCACAATGGACTATGCAAGATATTTGTTGGAAAAACGAGTTTGAAAAACGCAGCGAAAATAAATTTAGGGAAAAATCAAAATTTTAAAATTTTTTCTAAAACAAAATATTAGTTGTGATATCTAAAGTAATAAACACTTAATTAAGATTGTACATTTTTTATCCGTCTAGGATGAGCTCTTTGACCGAGTAGTTTTCTCCGTTATCCTTAAGCTCACATCAACTGAGTGTGGGCTCGCTTTGAATCTGAAAATTTTTCACAAAAATTATCAATGGGTTATTTTGTAATTTTTCTAAACTTTTGGGTCAAATTGTAAATCAGAAAAATATCTATGGAAATTTTCTGGAATAATCTCTTCAAAGAATTTTCTCTCTACAACTTTCTCTTAAATTCAAGTGTGTGTAAATTATGACTCAATGCTCTCTTTATATAGGGAGAGTTTAGAGAGTTCAACTATTATTAAACCTAATCACTTTAATATTAAATTAATATAATATTTATCAAGATAAATATTAGATTAAATTTAATATTAAATCTTATTAAAATAACAAAATGTTTATCTATAAGATAATCATTAAATTTAATTTAATATGAAGATAATCAATTTAATATTAAATTAATAAAATATTATTAAGATAAATATTAAATTAAATTTAATATTAAACTATTAAAATAATATTATCTTTGAAATAATTAATCCGAAATCAAATTTTCTGGTAGAGTCTTAGTAATAGTGTAACTCTTCCAATGCTCAACCACCGGTGACTAACCATCGCCAGCAACTAGGATGTCGCCGTCCCAGCTACTTACACCCTATGTCCTGTGATGCAGATGCGACTCCCTTACGACATCTTGAGCTGGTTTAGCTACTACCAGTTCGTTCCGGGTCAACGACAACCCGACCGGTCCAATCTAGCCACTTGTGGGACTATCGATCACCTAATTTTAATTCCACAGCGAATAAATCGACTTAATTAAATTATTCCTAAAGTCGTAGAATTTTCTTCTAATTCAAATGCAATCCGGTCGAGCTTTTGTTGAGCTAGCGGATGGACCAATCAGACATATACAATTAGGCTCTAGTGATTGCAATTATGTCCAAAAGTATCATTCCGATAATTCGCAATTACTTAATCATGGAGTCAGTTCACAAGAAGTACCATGATTGAAAAATCCTTATTTTATACTTTTTACAAAATCAATTCATCCAGGTGCTTTGTCCAATGACCTCGTCATGTGCGTTACCCTCATATGATATCCTTGATTCCTTTGAGTTAAATCTGTTTACTCGATACAATCCTATTTTATCTCATTGTCACCATTGTGTCTTTTTAATGACTAATATGATCACTGTCAATAAATGACTATGATAAATTGTTTGTTCGAGAACAAACAACCCATGGCCACGTTCCATATTTATCAATCCACACAATGCCAATGATAAGATATCATCAACTTTTTAATTGAGCTATGAATTCTAATGTTGCTAATAAAACCATGCCATACACAAGTCATGTACCTAACATACCAATTATGGGCTCGATCATCTTTAGAGCATAAGCCTCTACTTATATCAAAGCACATGAGTTGCATATGCATGGTCAATGACTAACTTAGGATTTAGGTAAATCACACCATGAGCGTCACAAGTGAATTAATTCACAAACGAATTCAAAATTAATTCATCTTAGATCCAGTCCAATGTATCATTCTACCAATGAATATATCTATGTTTTTACTAATGGAGTCAATTGCTCCAGTAACCAAAACTAGCCATCTCCCCAATTAGAATTGTAGACGATATAATAATCCTTCTCAGTATTTGAATCAAATGCTTACTTTGATTCTTTTACGGGATTACAGACTCATTTAGATTATCTACTAAAGTAAGTTGTCTTTTTTGCAATGTAAACGTTCTTTACAATGACACTTATTTTCAGTTTGAACTTTAGACAATCAATAAGTTAATATTTTCTTGTCACAATTTCGCTATGCATGCAAAATATAAAAGACATAAGGGTGAAATGTGAAATTAACTTTGTTTATTTATTAATCATTCAAATAAATAAAAATTAAATGTTTACTACAATATGGGCACATTTCCCAACAATATTAACTAAGTTGAAGTTGTGTTTAGAACCTAGAAGTCTTCTAGTTTTCGACTTGTATATTGCCAAATCAAAACTGACACAGGTCTGATTTCTACGAACGCAATGTCTTATCTTTTCAAAACCGCATCCAAAAGAGAACCTCTTTCATACGAAACAGTCATACATTTTTCCCTACTATGACCAAATTGTCTCTGCTTCAAACAAGTCGACTGCAACTCCTTAATAGATAGGAGACGTCTTATTTCACCAGTCATCGTTGATCTTTCTAGAACATAAAGACTGCAAATCTTTTTAACTTTCATCAAAACGAAAGCTCCACGAGATACATTAGTGTTGTTTGACTCGATGTTAATTATACAACCCTTTGAGTCCAAAATTCCTAATGAGATAAGATTTTTCTTTAAGTTAGGCACATGTCTGACATCTAACAGTGTTCTAATTGTCTCGTCGTGCATCTTAATCTGAACAGTACCAATATCAATTACCTTACTGGGTGAACCATTCCCCATACACATAACTCCACCTTCGACTGAACTGTATGTAGAGGACCAGTCCCTATTGGAAACATGTGGAAAGAACACCCCGAATCTAGGATCCACTTAAATGTAAACTCAGAGTTTTTACTTGTTGACACCAACAAGAAATCATCACCCTTGTCATAGACCAAATTAACACAAGCTAAATCTTTCTCGTTACTTTCAACAGCCATTTTATTTCACAATTCGTAAGAATCTATCTTGATGTGACCTAAGTTCTTACAATAGCGACATCTTTTGTCTCGCTTCCTTAATACTATAAAAACCGAGGCTTGCTTATCTAACTTGCTATTCGAACTAAATTTATTGTCGAGTTTGTCTTTGCTCAACAGATGACCCTTCACATCCTCTAATAAGAGATTATCTCTGTCATAAATTAAGGTTTCCCTGAAAGACTTGTAGGAAGGGGGTAAAGAACACAATAATAGCATAGCCTGATCTTCATCATTAATATGAACCTCAACATTCTTTAAATCATTCAAAAGAGTAATAAATTGACTGATATGATCTCTAAGGTGCTCACCTTCGTTCATGCGGAACGTGTACAATCGTTGTTTCAACACTAATTGGTTAGCCAGATACTTTGTCACTTAAAGGGCTTCTAACTAATGAGTGTCGAAACCACCAAATATAATTTTCTACGCTCTAACTTAATTAAATAATAGTATAGAGTAGTAGGTTCGATCCCATAAGGATTTAGATTCCTAATTTTCCTATTTACGTTACTAGATTTCTGAGTCTAAGCAATTGTCGTGCCTACGACCTGTGCATGCAAAACTGTATAACAAATAAAATAGAGGTTTTAATTGATAAAGGAAATAAAAAACAAATATAAAATGAAATGAAATAATAACAGAATAATGATTGCAAGATAAAATTAAATAAATTAAATTAAATCGACGAATCAGATATATAAATGCTTAGCCTCAACCTCGATACATTCCGAAATTGAACTGGTCCGTAAAAGTAGATTTTCCTTTCCAAACTATAAGCTGGTTATAGCAATCAAGGACGCCCTAACAGCTAACTTTCCTTGTGTAGTTGGTTCCGATACGATCTACAAACTAACCCTTAACTATTATCTAACCACGTAACAAGCGTTCATAATTTAAGATCTCGGTAGCATTGTGATCTAGAAAATCCCAACTCGAATTAACAGCCTCAATCTCGTGGGTCGTTTAAATTTGATCACTATCTCTATTGATGGAATCCAACTAACTTTTTCTAATTGAACACACCAATTTGTTCGCGGGAACTCGAATACGGTAGACGATCGATCCGACTTCCCAATTGTACGCCAATACAACTCCCACCCAACATGCACTTTGAGCTGAAATTAAATCAACTTTAATGGACAATTGTGACTATCTCATATACTGGAGAGATAGTGAATACTGTGTTGAAAGGTTTTCTAATGCGGGTTCATGTCTCAAGATTTTTTTTTCGGAATGATAACAGGGCTAAAGCTAAAAGGAATTTAGTTGATCATGAGACTAATCATGATTGATGGAATATGAGAATGAGTTTAAGTGTAATGGTGATAGGTGGAGGAAGGAAGGGCCTTAAAGGGCAATTGAACCAAAGTAAAGAAATGAAAAAAAAGGCAAGATGCTTATACTGTTAAAAGACGTGTGTAATAGAAAAGAAATAAATAAATATTTTTTTTCAATTTCCTATTTTCCAAAGCCATCATACAAGGTATTTATATACATTCCATATGCTAAGTTTAGCTTGATTCATTTAACAAAAAACCACATAAAATCATATTTTATATTAGGTTTTTTCTAAATCTAGCTTTTACAAAGTCAAATAGAAAATTTGATCAGCTATAAATTTCTCAAATTTTCAATTCAGCCCCCTTTTTATTGCTTGTGCTCCACTTTATTCTTATTTGCTTGTTAACTAGAATTTTGATACTCCAACTGCATACCTGATGAAATTAAACAAAAATTACAGACTCGGTAGCAAAAATTATCGAAATTGGATGCGTTAAACATACAAATTCAGCTTGTTATCACTAACCTTTTCCCTAAGGTGAATCTCATTTTCTCCTTCAAAACCTCTTGCAACACATTATTTGTTAGACAAAATTGAATCGTGGATAGAGCCTTTTTATCTAACCTCTCCCATTCTAATTTATCAATGTCTACAGACTTCTTCTCTTTAAGGACCTTCTCAAGATCGTCTTGAATCAAAATTGTTGTCAACTGAACTTGCCATAAATTGAAATTTGTGATGCCATCAAACTTATCAATATCAAACCTTGTTGTTGCTATCTCTAAATGGGCTAATTGCGGAAATTGAACTAACTCTGATACCAAATTGTCAGGGATAAACCTGGTTAAGCAACGAACAAGTAAAATAACAGAGAAATTGAAAAGATCGAACACAAATATTTTACATTAAAAACCCCTCCAAAAAGGATAAAAAATCACGAGTAAAGATCATTTTACTAAAATGACAAAAACGAAGAGTACAAAATATGCATATAAAACTAAACGCCGAAACCCGAAATAAGAACCTTCAAAACGTAAACAAAAAATTCTCTGAAAGCTTGTAAAAGCTAATACCTAAATGTGTAATGGGTTATTTTTCTAGGGTAGAAAAAGAGTCTACTTATAGGCTAAATTTGTAGGTCAAATAATATTAAAAGAACATACACTAATTAGAGTTTAAATGGGAAACTAATATTAAAATAACCTACACTAATCAGAGTTTAAGTGGTAAACTAAAAACAAAGTTTAATTGAGAGAAGGAAAGCCGAAAAATATGAGGCATAACTCCACACAATCTAACAAATGTTTCTTTTCCCACTTTTTCAATCTTCTAAATTTTCTCATTGAACACTTGTTGCGTCCAAAGCGAGGTTCTGGTGATTGCAAAGAACTATAAATCAATCCATCAATGGATATCTTTTGCCTTGCACCACCACCTAAATGTCCTTCAATTTCCCCAAGTGTTTCTTTAGTGATGATGATTGAAAATTCGTAGTATAAGTGCACATGTTGATCAAGTAATAAAGTAATGAGAAGGTATTATTCCCACGAGGATCAAGTAATAAAGTGGCTTTTGGGTAACATGCGAAGGCTATTGAGTTTGTGTTTGGGTCAAAGGTTGCAAGGTTTACAAGGGCATCAACTAAAGAATGAGACGATTCAGTCTACACTCACCACATCAATTGTTGATACATAGAACCAACAAGGAGAAGATGAAAAAAAAAGGTGTGCTGGTTGTAAGGATGTCGATTCACATGTAACCAGTAGAAAGTCAAAGTTGGAGGTTAAGAAAGGGAGAAAGAAGCTGGAGGAAAGAGGGAGGAGGAGAAGGCTTGAGAGGATGCTAAGCCACTATGAAAATATCTTCGGAAGAAGAAGGGTTTTTTGGTACCTCGTGTGTTGGGGTATATATAGGGGATATCCCCTTGTCCAATGGTGCCGCATCACCAACAATATATATTTTAGGTTGCTCATATGGTTGGCTAGGTAGTAGGTTCGTTATATGTCAGTTGTCGTCAAGCATAATACTATGTACTCCTGCTATGACATTCCCATTAATGAGGTTGTACGAGGTTGCTATACCTTAGTGATCCTTAATGATCTTCTTAAATGCCAAAAGCAAGTGGTTAGTCTCTAATAATCCAACGGTGGGTCACTATAGAGGGTATTCGACTAGGGGGCATTCATGGGCCTCTGTTTGGGCTCTCACCAAGCCATTCCTCGTTTGGCAATGTGTCATTGTTAGGGAAGGAGTATAACAACTTTTAAAGGGTTACAATTAAATTGACAAAAAAAAATTATAAATATTGAAGGTTAAAAAGATTATTTTATCTTCTTTAGAACAACCATTAGTGGCAAAAGTAGACAAAAAAATTAGGATTTTTAAATAAATAAAGTACAGGGATCAAATAAGGACAAAATTTTAAAAGAATATAGAGACCTTTAGCATACCTAAACCAAACTATAAAGATTGCTAAGTAATATCAAATACAATAGTTCACTATTTTGTAGCAATTTATAAATTTTATTATATCTATTCATTAATCTTCAGGCTTATTATCTATTAAATATTTTCATTTTTTGAAAGGCATAATACCAAAATTACCCCAAAACGTTTGCTTGATTAATCACTTTAGCTTTTATTCTTTTTTTTTAAGTACTTTAACTTTCAAGGTTCCGTGTTTTATTAAATTGATCACTTTTTTTTTGACAAAATTGATGATGTGCCGTTAGTTGACTAATGGTCAACGACATATGCTAATGTGACTGACATTCCACATGTGCAATTGTTGATATGTCACTATTTTTTTTAGCATGCCACCTTAATAAAACAATTAAAAGTTCAAAAATAAAATTAAGAAAAAGAATTAATAAATGTTCGTAGAAATTCAAAAAACTATTAAAAATTAGAAATTTTTTTATGAAATATCCTTTAAAAAATATATGCAAACATAAAAATTAGAAAATATACAATCTTCCTTCAAATTTTAACCCCTACCTTCGAAATTTCACTTTAATTTTCATTAATCTTCAAATTAAATACGACTAGAACTTTTTTTCCTTTATTTTTTCTTCCCCCGTCTTTTTGTCTCTTCATATTTCTCTCTAAGGCAACCATAAACACAGCAGTCACTAATCCAGAAATCGATGTTGGACCGTCGTGCTGGCTCCCGTCGCTGGAGGTCGACGAATTCCAACACTCTTTACCAGTCCCTTTTTGACCCTTTGAACATGAATATGGAGTTGGATTCTCCAAAAATTGCCCCAAACTACACGAATCTATGCTTGAACATTCGAACTTCTCCTTGCCCGATATTGAAATTCGACTGCTGACTCAGTTCGATTCCAAGGTATGTTGTTCTCCTTGACCTCTACTATATTCCTATCGTTCAGATTTTCGAGATGACGACCCGAGGCCTCAGAACTAGCCTCAACGCCAAATTGAATATGTTCCTTTCTTTCTTTTTTCTTTATATTTTTTCTTCTTTCTTTGATTTTGTTTCCTCTCTCTGTTGCAGGCTTTCACTTCTCTTGAAGTTTTTTTTCTTTTTCTTTTTGTGTTGTTGGGGTGTGTTTGTGTGTGTTGTTGTTGAGGGTGTGGTAAGAGAAGAACAAGTTCAAAGTTTTTAGTTTTCTGGAAAAAAAAGAACAATAAGTGAAGAAGATAAATTAAAAAAAAAAGTTTTTAATAGCTTAGAAAAATTGAGAAAATCACGTCACTATAACTAAAAAAATTAGGTTTTAAATAAAAAAATTTTAAAATTTTCTTTGATCAGATCTTTCAAAAGACTTTTCCTATATCTTTCAAAAGACTTTTCCTAAGTTTTTTTTTTATTTTTAATAATTTATAATTGTTTTGGATGTAACTTATAAAATAAAATAATCACATCAGATATGAAATCCCAAATCACTCATGTTGTTGACCATTATCAATTAATTGATACATCATCAATTACGATGATCAAATGAAACCTTAAGAGTTAATGTTCTTAAAAATGAATAAGGGTTAAAATAATTAATCAGACAGATGTTAAAGGATTATTTTTTATATTATATTTTTTAACAAAGTTGTTGTAGAGCAAAACTAGAATGATAATCGATAAAAAAAATTAATATATAATTAAAAATTTTATTACATGTATATACTTGTGAAAACAATAAATTAAAAATAAAAATATGTGTTTAAAAATAATAAATAATAAAACATATAGTTTAAAATTAATTAAGAATGTCACATGACATATGTATGGTGTTAAAATGAAAAAAATATATATTAAAATTATTTATCATGGTATTATCATCAATCTTGAATTGGTCTGAAATTAACTTATACAGGAACTCAACCAAATACATATATATATATAATTAATTGATGGAAGTAATAAAATATGCATAATAAAGATTAAAAATGTATAATATATATATATAAAACCTTTAATTGAGTGACAAATTAAAAGTTTTACTAATGTAATAGTTCGGGTTTAAATATCCTCATATATATATATATTGGTTTTTAAAATAAAAAGATTAAATTACTCTAGGATAATAGAACTTATTTTAATTACGAAAGGATATTTCAGTAATCTTCTTAATCGAGTTGGTGACGCGATTGATGGTTACATCAACTTAGTAAATCCTTAATAAATAATAAGTATATAAATATATAATTGATAAAGGTAATAAAATATACATAATAAAAATTAAAATGCATGAAAATATTAAAATAAAACTTTAACTGAGTAGTAAATTAAAAATTTATTAATGTAATTGGTTTCTGTTTAAATGTCACCATATGTATATATTTTTATTGGTTTTTTAAATAAAAAATTAAATTACCCTCAAATAATATAATTTATTTCAATTAAGAAAAGATATTTTCATAATTTTTCTAACAAAATTCGCGACCCGATTAAAAATAATCTTATAAAACATTTAATAAATAATATATATATATCTAACAACATAATTGATGTATATAAAGGTGGAATTAAGAGATCAATGGAAAAAGAACGAGTGGAAAAAAATGATTTTTAAGATGTGGGTCAATTTCTTTAACAAAAATTATATCATGAGTCATGATATCACATAAATATAATAAGGTGTAATGACCTTTTGTACTTTAATGCTATTTATTTATTTATTATTATTTTTCCTTCTTTTTAATTTTTAAATTTATATATTTTTTATCAAATTATTTTAAAATAGATAAAAAAAGCTAACATTCCTTAATTTTATTGACATATACATAGATTGTCACATGGAAGACATGTCAGCATTTAATTAATTTTTAAAAATATTTTAAAAGAATATATTTTTATATTTTTAAATAATTTTAATGATTTTTAATTTTAAAAAAATAAATTTTGTAAAATTATTTTGAATTTTTAAAAAAATAATTAAATACTGAAGCATATGCCATATCAACAAAGTTAAAAAAATATTAATTTTTTTATTATTTTAAGATGATTTAATAAAAAATATAAATTTAAAAATTAAAAAAATAAAAATTAAATAAAGTGTTAAAATAATTTCAAATAAACCCATACAATAATTTGAATCCGGTCCATTCAAAGTTAAAAGAGAAAATATTTTGGTACATCTGATTTTTAGAATGGTGTAATTAAAATTTATTAGATTGAATAAATATTTAACTTTTAAACAAATCTAAATGCTAGATAAAAAGAATAAAATTTTAAAGTTCAAACTGAATAGTTGAAGGTAGGCTGAAAACAAACTGAATAATCTATGAAATTTCGTCTTTCAGACCTCGGAAAGTGCAACGGAAGAAGACAAGAAGGGTTTCTTACTTAAAAGCGTACGAAAAAATAAGGTAAAAATAACAGTACACAGTTTTCTAATAGGGTTAATACGCACATTTAACTACTCCAAAATACTTAGTAAGTATAAGTAATTTAATTTCTTTTAAATTTAATTAGTATTTAAATTTGTATTCTATTATTTAGGTCGGTATCTTTACATTAACGTCATTACTTTATATTCAATTGACATTGATAATCAATTTATTAGTAACACATGACAACCTATCAGTTTGCAACGTGGCATATATCAATTTTAAAAATTTTAAAAATATATAAATTAATTAAAAAATATAATTTTTTCACATCAACAATGAACTTCGACAAAAAATTATATTCTTTTTTATCAATTAATTTATTTTTAAATTTATGCTCGTCACATGACATATTGAGAATTTGTCACATGTCACCACCAGATTAGCTATCAATGTCATGTCGGCATAAACTAATGGTGTTAGAGCAAAAGTACCAACCTGAGTGACAGAATACAAGTTCAGGTACCAATTAGTACAAAAAAAAATACCAAATAAATTTTTTTGAACAAATTCAATGGACAAACTACATATTAGATCACTCTAATATAATCTATCACCAACGTTCTTTCTAAAATGGAATTGGTGATGAAATGGATGATATGATAAATTTTTTATTTAATCAACTCAATTGTTAAAAATTTTAAAAAGAAAATAAAAAAATAAATACAAATAAAATAACAACATAACAAAAACTAATCATTAGAAATTCATTTTAATTAATATTATTATTTTTAAATCTTGATGTGATGTTTGAATTCTTTTTAAGATTAAAGTATGCTTTGAATCCATTTTACAGTTTATAGAGATTACTTCTTCTGAAATTTGTGATTGTTTCTTTTAATAATATCATCTTCAAATTCCAAACTAAAATTCTTTGTCCATGCATTGTACTTTATCATTCACTCAACATAATCTTTAATTATTTTGATTCCTATTGAGTAATTGGGCTAAAACAAGGAGCCGAAATATTATCAATTACTTGAAGCAAGTTCAATCGGTTCCTGATTCAAAAGAATTCTGAATGATTGGCTTAAAAAACAGTTGAATATCCTTTTTGGACCGATAACCAGCCGTTTTCTAGTTCAATCAATCTGATTGGCCGGTTTTGTCGGGTTGAATAACATATAACTATATTTTTGTTCCATTTTCATTGTTAGTGTCCATGACTGAGAGTACAATGTTCCCTGGCTTTCCTTCTTTATCGTTTAGCAATCCATCCATTGGCATTTTCTCCATAGAATTTGATCTTTACTTGATTACTTCCCAAACACACCATTTTTTTCCTTTTCCTTTTATCCTCTGCAAATTTATCTCCAATACCCAAAATTCATACTTCCATTTAAAAAAAAAAAACAATGGAACACCCAAGAATCCTGTTTTCAGGTTCTCTTATCAGTTTTGCTGTTATAACTGCTACTTTTGCTTGCTCTAATGGACAATGCAAGGTTACTACTATTTTGTTTTGAGAGTGGACCTGAAAGAGAAAGAAAACACGTTAAGAGAAGTCAGAGATTGCTCCGGTATTAGTCTGGAGTCAGTATGTGAAAGAGATAAATATAATGTTTTACTTTCTGCTCTATAGCAACCTCGGACCTCTCCTGACATGTTTGCTTCATCTTTCAAGTGCCAGGTCCTTTCTGACACTTCATTTTAATGTTGTTCTTTTTTACTGCAGCTTGGAGATGAATGTTCGTCTGATGCAGACTGCCAAACCGGGCTATCTTGTTTTTCTTGTTCTGAAGCATTTGATGGCTTAAGATGTATCCGATCAACAACTACCAACCAATTCGAGTTTATGGTAAACTTGTATCGTTGATTTCCTTGGTTTATTTGAAAGATTTCAGGGTTCATGAATGAATTTTGTGTTTGAGTGACTGTTGGATGCTTTTCGAGTCCGAGTTTCACATATTTCACTAACATAGATATCATATTTTTGCGAGAAGAATTCTTTACCATTCAACAGATATGCATATTTGACAACACATAATTCCTTTGCCAACGAAGTGGAGCCGCTTCACACTGGAATTCGACTTACCTTTTTAAATCAAGAAGACAATGTAACACAACAGTTAAATGTAAGGCTTTTTAACTCATGTTCCGTGTATTACGATTTCACCTCTAGCTGATTAATTTCTCTTTTACAGAATGGAGTTCGAGCACTGATGCTTGATACATATGATTTCAAGGGAGATATATGGTTGTGCCATTCTTTTGGGGGGAGATGCCATGACCACACTGCATTTGTATGCAATTCAGATCCCAATTCCCATTGTTTTTATTTCGTTTTGCGTCTTCTTGAAAAAGAAACTGAAAGCCCTTGGATTTTCTTTACAGTGGCTTGCTATTGACACTTTAAAGGAAGTTGAGGCATTTTTATCTGGAAATCCATCAGAAATTGTGACACTGTTCCTAGAAGACTATGTTGAGACCCCAAATGGGTTATCCAAAGTTTTCAAAGATGCAGGTTTAATGAAGTATTGGTTTCCAGTCTCAAGTATGCCACAAAATGGTCAAGATTGGCCATTAGTAAAGGATATGGTTGCCAGTAACCAAAGATTTGTTGTCTTCACTTCAGCCAAGTCAAAGCAAGAAAGTGAAGGAATAGCATATCAATGGAACTACGTGGTTGAAAATCACTGTACTACAACTTTCTCACTTAAAAGAGAAAATCTGTCTAAAAATGAACTTGCCAACATTTGATAGCATTGAGAAACGTTTTGTCCTAAAATTTCAGATGGGGATGTTGGGGAGCATCCAGGAGAATGTAGCAACCGCGGAGAGTCGGCGCCACTCAATGATAAAACTAAATCTCTGGTTTTGATAAACCATTTCCATTCCATTGCATTCAAAGTAATGGCTTGTGAAGACAATTCAGCAAGTCTTATTAGTATGCTTGATACATGCTATGGAAGATCAGGCAACCGTTGGGCTAACTTTGTCGCTGTTGACTATTATAAGGTAAATATTTCACCGGTGCTCTTCGCTAAGCAGTTTTATAGCCCTGCTTCATCTTGGGATTATTGTTGCAGAGAAGTGATGGAGGAGGAGTGTTCCAAGCTGTTGACAAATTGAATGGCCAATTGCTATGCGGCTGTGACGATGTCCATTCATGCGTGGTAAGATAGGCATAACTCGTTTTACTCTAATCTATGGTCTGATTATACAATATCATCCCAAGTGATTAAAGCACATATTGCTCGGTTGCAGCCTGGATCATCATCAGCAACATGTTCTGCAACAAAGGACCAATGAATCTCGTTTTTGTCTCTTAATAGCTTACTATTGGTGAACATACTATATAATGTTTATATTATTTATAAGCCTTAGGTAGCATTATTTACTTATTAATCCTGACAGGGAGGAACAGCCATTACTCTCGTCTCGTTGAAAGTTTCAAAAATGGTTGATCTGCAGTTGTCAATTGAGGATTTGAAACTAGCTATTTGGTTTGGCTTGTATCAATGATTCAGTCTAACACTGAATAGCTGGCTTTATCCTATTGATTTTGAAATCTGGTTCAAGGGCTCAACAGTTTGATTCGGGTTCTAATTCAGGAGAAATACATAATTAAAAAGGAACACATTTATTCATAAGTTATGCATTTAAATGGTCCGTGATATTGAATTTGCCCAATTAAATTTTTATTGGTATGGGTAATTTGTCTGTGGCAATTTTAAGCTTATAATTATCATCGTCGTCGTCGAGAGCTTAAGACCCCAAAGGCGAAGAAATTATATATTAAAATTTTAAATGTTTAAATTATCCTTGTTTTATTTTTTCGTCATCAATTATCTATACTAGTTTACTAGTTTCAAACATATATTTTAAAATATATGTTTTAAATAAAAGAAAAAAAAAACTAGTTAATAGGAATATAAGTTGGTTATGTTACCAAAATAACCCCCAAAATTGATTATTTATATAAATGACTCTAGTTAAAAAATAATCACCTAAATAACCTGAAATAAACAGTGTTGAGGGTTTTGGACACCCCATGACTGATACCCATATTCCCAATCCCCAAAAAATCACTCGATGATTAGAAAAGTATTTAAAAAATTAATTTTTTGATGCAGGCTATTCCATGGCTGGCACCCATGTATTTTTTTTTTGTATCTAAAAAAATTTTGGGTTTTGGCTTTGTGGTGGCCAACACCACTTTGGATTTTGTTATAAGTGCTTGTAGCAGGTTAGCTGATTTACGTGAAAGGAGACTTGTTCACAGGATTTTGATCAAATATGGATTTGAATTTGATCACATAATTGGTGGTGTACTCATTGAATTTTATTCTGATTGTGAAGCTATTGCTAATGCTAAGAGAGTCTATGATGGAGTAACAAATCCGTGTTTGAATGCTTCAGACTAACTTATTAGAGGCCTTATATCAATTGGTAGGATTGATGATGCTGAACTGATATTCAATACACTCGTTGAGACAAATTCAATTTCATATCATCTACTGATTAAAGGGTATGTTGCTTGCGGCCGAGCTGAAGATTCAATAAGATTATTTGAAGAGATGTTTCAAAGAATAATAGTTTCTACCAACACCATGATTTCTGTATATTCTAGGAGTGGGAAAATTGGTAAAGCTTTAAAGCTATTTGAAGAAACACGAGGGGAAAGAAATCCTATGACATGGAATTCAATGATGTCTGGTTATATTCAAAATGAGCAATACAAAGAGGCCTGAATATGTGCAGATTACAAATAGCGCATAGAAGGTCAACATTCTTAGTTCTCTTTCATGCATGTTCGTGCCTGAGATCTCTTCAACAGGACAATTACTTCATGCACACTTAATCAAAACACCATTCCATTTTAATGTTTATGTTGGAACATCCCTTATAGATATGTATCAGTGATACTCACAAGTCATTTTCCAACATCTTTTCACCTAATGTGGCAGCATGGACAACTATTATTAATGGGCATGCACACCATGGGCTTGGCTCTCAAGCTATCTTACTCTTTGAGCATATTAAAAGTGGTGTTGGCCACTACAAAGCCAAAACCCAAAAATTTTTTTAGATACCGAAAAAAATACATGGGTGCCTACCATGCACTGGCCTGCACCAAAATTTTTTTTAAACACTTTTCCAATCATTAGGTGATTTTTTTAGGAATTTGGGACATGAGTGCTAGCCATGGGGTGTCCAAAACCGCTCAACACTGTTAATTTTAGGTCCTTTAGGTGATTATTTTTTCCAGGGTCATTTACGTAAATAATGAATTTTTTGGGTTATTTTAGTAAAATAGCCCATATAAGTTAAATGGAATTCAAGTTAAATGGAATACGAGTGTGATGGAATTTTTTATTAATAATGTTGTTAATTAAGTTGGTGTTAAAAGTTAATTTAATTTTTTTTTCATTTTAATATTATATATATTTCATATGTTATTTTTTTTGAAATAATTTCATATGTTACTATTAATTAGTTTAAAACTAAATGTTTCATTATTTATTGTATTTTATTTTTAAATACATTGATGTAGTCTAAATATGTAATTTTCACATGCATATGTCAAGAGGCTAGACCTTTAGTCTTGCAAACCACACGACTTTAGGTGATTTATTTGCTTCGAATCTGCCGAAGTCAGCCTAATTGTCGCAAAGGTGAGGATTCTCGAAGAAATTCTCTAAGGTACCGAAAATATAGCAGAAGCACACTTGAAATGAAAGAGCAACAAAGAACAGAAAAGCTAAAGGAAAATAGCACGCCAAGTGTTTGAGTAAATGCCCTCAAATATATTTGAACTATGAATGATGTGATTGCAAATGAAGGGGGAGACCTCTATTTATAGTTGAGTTTCCTCAGAACCAACGGTATAGATTGAGTTACACCGACGATCAAGATTAGAGTCTATCTAAAATTGAGAGTCTTAAGGGATTTAAACTCTATACGATCTTATCTCTTTAAGATTTACACTATTTACCATAGTAACTCTAATTTTACTGGAGTGTTTCACTGGGCCACCAAGGCTTCAAGTAGATGGGTTTCTCCACAGATTCCACGGATCGAGATAGTTCATATGGGTCAAATGAGCCCCATTTAATAAGTTGACCTCTATGGGTCGTTCTGTGTGCAATGGTCACGGGTTTTGAGCTGCAACCCATGACATTCTCCCCCACCCATTCTTGCGACGCCCTCGCTCCGTCTTTGAAATAAAACTGGTTGGACTCGTCTTGGAATGGTGTCGATGCTCGACTGTTCTTGACTTCTCTCTCCATCAGGTCATCCCACCTCTCGAAACATTTACATCGGTTTATGTCTCTATCATCGCCTAACTCACATTGTATTTCTCTTTTATACATCTTGATTGTAAGAGGCTACAACTCTTACTTGCCCTCATTGTGACTTGCCTCAATTAGGATCCTCTTGATTCTCACAAATAGGTTTAGGCATGCCTACCTTCAATATCGGGTTCACCTTGAGTCTTGTCACTTACTCTAGTTTATAAGCCTATCAACTTACCCGCTTCAGAACTTTAAAATGGTCCATGTGTCTTTTCCAAGCCAATGATAAGTCAAAATGTAAAACAATACCAAAGTGTTTGAGATGTACCTTGCTTGTTGCATTTACTCGTCTCGTCTTGTCTGCCCAATTTGCATTACTACTTTACCCCTAAAGCATGATGCACAACCCACATCTCTTTTAGGTGATAAACCCTCTAATGACTTAACAGGCTTCATATCAATTTTTTTCCCCTTTAGCGTTCCCAAATGGGTCTTCATAGCACTCTCATCTACCAAGTCAATATTCCTTTCATATGGAATATCCTCAGCTAGCTAGATTGTCGACAATACCTTCGTTCCGCCCTTCATGTCTCAACTTACTGGCACAACGCATTATGATTGTCGAGTATCTAGAATGCATATACAATCGGCAAAAGGAACCAAAAGAGCATTAATCTTGCCAAGAAAATTCTAGCCAAGTAATCATCTAAGTGGATTACCTCGAAGTCTTCCTTGCCTTTCCATTGACCGATATGTAGTTCAACTCTTGGTGCTACAGCCACAGTCGAGACCTCTTTGGAATTAACAATCTTGATCTTCTTAGTTGATTCACTCACTGAGAGACTAAGTTTACCCCCAACTTTCTTCGATATGAGCAGGTCTGATGCATTTGTATCAATAAGAACATTCTTCTTCTGACTACGATGTTGATGTTCACATATATAAACCCTTGAGGCTTGCAATCCCTCTTCGCCTTAGCATATTTGAGCATCATTGATCCAAGATCCAACACCTTATCCTTAATAGGCTCCACTTTAACTTCTTTAGTGATTGCAGGCAGTTTAGATCTATCTAGATAGTCCTGCATCTTATGGGACCACAATATAAGAAACACTTCATTGGCTTCTTCTCATTCTTATTGCCCCTCTTGGTTTCGACCCCACGCACAATTGAACCAAGTCTCATCGAAGCTTTTTCTGGCTTGTCATTGTCTCTGATGGCAGAAAACATAAATCACTTTGGATAGTTTAAATGAAGCATTTCAATAGCCCTTTCTTCTTTTCCCACGACTTTTCGGTTTCCTCTTCTCATTTTTGGTTTCCCATTACCACTATGGCCACCATTACTGTCACTAAACTTAACATGTCCATCTTCATCTTCCCTATCACTGCTCTTCTCTCTAGACTTGGAAGACTTGAACTTGTCTTTCCTCGGAACAAGCTCGATTAAAGATTCTGCCATGATTATGAATTTCGACAGTTCTTGGAGCCCTCGACATTCCAATTCTTGTTTAACACACAACTTCAACCCATCCATGAAAAAGAAGAATGCCTCTTTCTCAATCAAATCTGTAATTTGAAGCATTAGTTCGCTGAACTCCTTCACATACTCTCTGTAGCAACCTAAAAATTTCGCTTTGATCGCTAGTTGAGGCGATTATTTGAAAATTTGAAAATGGAATTTCGGTTTTAAAAAGAAAATGAGTCGCCAACGATCTTTTTACTAGGTGTGATTGGACATCTAATAAATCTTCTTTTTAGAAAAGAAAATTTATTCTTAAACAAAAATGAAGACCGAATTTGGGTCTACGCAAAAATCCAGAGGAAAATAGGGTTCGAGAGTCGGTTATGCGCGAGGAAGGTATTAGCACCCTCGCGACACCCAAAATTGGTATCTTTTTAAATACGCGTTGTCTTAATTTTAAAAAATACAAGTTTAATTTAATATTTAATTGCGATCCGATTGAACTACGAGAATTTGAAATTTTGGTTTTTTAAAAGGACGTCTCGTTTTTATCACGAGCCAATGATATTCACCAAACATAGCGATGAAATCAGTGACTCAGTGTTGAAATCAGTACGTTGCATTATTTATTAAAATTAATTAAAAACATAGAAAATAATATTATTCGCAACAGGAATTTGTAAATAATGCAAACGATGATACAATTAATGAAAAATATTAAAATACAATATTAGAATAAAAAAACAATAATATTAATATATACACGAATAATAACAGAAATAATAATAATAATGACACGACAAGTCAAAGTAGAAAATAATAAAATATTATCAATATTAACAATCATAGATTAATAAAATGATGACATGTTAACAAGGACAATAATAAATAATAATTAATAATGCTAAATTAATTAATAATAAAACAATAAATAAATAAACATAGAAAGGAGGACATATCATATAATAATATTAGAATAAAGTAATTAAAAATAATACTATATATAAATATATAAATATATATATACACATATAATAAAAACATACACTAATATTAATAATAATAATAGTAGTAATAATATGTATTAAATGGTAAAAGAATAATAGTAACAATAATTTTTTTTAAAAATGATAATAGTAATAAAAATAAAAATAATAGTGATAATAATAATAATAATAATAAATAGTAATAATAATACATTAACTATAATAATATGTTAATAACAATAAATTAATGATTTAATAACATAGCAGTAAGTAAATAAACATAAAAATAAAATAATTATAATAGTAATATTAACAAAATAATAATAATAATAATAATAAAATGATAACAATGATATTAATAAAATAATAGAAAATAATAATACATTAATAATAATATATGTTAATAACAATAATAATATATAAAATAATAATATGGTAAAAAAATAATAAGAATGTATTAACAAGAATGATAATAATAAAATAAGATTATAATAATAGTATTAATAAAAATAGACATAAAAAGATAGTAATAATAGTAACAATAAGAGCGTTAATAATAATAATAATAATAATATTGAGATACAAAAAGTAAATATAATAAAATATTAAAATAAAGTAATAAAGAATAAAACTATATATAAATATATATACATATACGTATATAATAAAAAGTATACACTAATATATAATAATAATAATAATAATAATAATAATAATAATAATAATAATAATAATAATAATAGTAGTAGTAATAATAAAATACAAAAGAAAATATAATAAAAATATTAAAATAAAGTAATAAAAAATAATACTATATACAAAATATATATGCATATACGTATATAATAAAAAGTATACACTAATATATAATAATAATAATAATAATATTTAATAAAGAAACGAAAATAAACAAGAAAGGACTAAAATTGAACTAAAAACAGAGTTTTGGGGCAAATTTAAAAGAAATAAAGGGAAAAGGATCAGAATGCAACATGCGCGTAATCTGGAAGGACCAAAACAAAAATTATTCCTTCCCCTCAAAACGCAGCGCAGCATGGGGGACCGAATTGCAGAGCATAACGAATTTCGGGGCCAAATTAAAATAAATAGAAACTTGATTGCAGAACATAAAAAGCGGAAGGGCCTAATGCGCAAATAGACCATTAAGTAAAAAACACGCGGATCCTGAGACGGGTTCGGGTTGGATGGATCGGGTCCTGAGTTAAGGGCCAAAATGAAGTCGTTTTGGGGCTTATGGACGCCGGCCAAAACGACGTCGTTTTGCATGGTTTATATAAGTTAAAAAATGAGAAAAAAAATAATTTGTAATCAGTTTTTTTTTTAAAAAAAGTTTCTTTCTTTTGTTTTCTCTCTGCAGGTACCTGCTCTGGAGAGGGCCCCAGCCACTCCCCCTCACCGATCGTCGCCGACGACCCACGCGGTGGCCGAAAATCTAAAAAGGTATTATTTTTTTATTATTTTTTTATATTTTTAAAATGTATGTGTAAAAAAAAACAGTAAAGGAAAATAAATCTAAGTGTGTAGATAGATTCGAAAAAAAACAAATAAATAGAAGGGAAAATAGATAAAAAAACCTTTCGTTCGAATCTATTCCTTTTTTTAATACTTCTTGCTGAGATTTAATGCTCCTATTGGTGTTTGGATCTATCTTTTTATTCGTGCTACTCCTATTTCTTTTTTTTTGTATTCAAAAAAAAAACCCCGTTACATCTGATTTTTGGTGGCTTATATAGCCCATTTCTTTACAAGATTTCTATTTTTTTATGTATACTGTCTTTTCTCCCTTTAATTTTTGCAGGTGAACGGCGGTGGAGGCAGTGGGCAGGTGAGTGGTGTCAGAAGAGGGTAGTTGGCTGAAGACTTAGGGCGGTGGCTAGCTAGGGTTTTTAGTTTTTTTTTATTTGTTGTGGGCTAGGGTTAAAAGAATTCTGGGCTTTTGGTTTAATTAGGTATTGGGTATTGGGTTTATGTAATTGGGTGGGTAGTTGGGTTATTTTTTTGGCCCGGGCCAAAATTGGTGTGTACAACTGCCCCTCTTTGCTCGTTATCGTGTAACGAGAACAGAGCAAAGACTTTTAAGAAAGACCAATTTGGCCCGGCCGCGTCGAGCCTTGACTTCCTTGGTGCTCCTCTCTTTCTGTAGCTTCGTCCCAGTCTACTGCGTCTTATAGCTTTGATCTATCTCACCACAACTTCAGAGATATGACTCGTAGATTCACTTTGCTAGCTTCTTTAGGGATTTGAGGTTCATAGCTTCGATCTGCTCCACCGCCCCACTGCAAATTCAGGGAGATAAGGTCTAATATCTTTGATCTGCTCCACTACAACTTTCGGGTTCCGCTACAACTTCATGGAGATAAGACTTGTAGTTTCAACCTACTCTACTGCAACTTCAGGAAGGCAAAATTTGTATATTCGATTAGCTCTAATCTTTATTCTTTATAGAAAAACAAACATCGAAAATATCTCGGCGTACAAACTGACGTTCAACTCATCTTTCGGATTATGAGTTAATTTTTGAAAAAAGTAAAAAAATTGAAAATACTTCAGTGTGTGACCTGAAGCTCAACTCACCTCTCGCAATATGAGTTGATTTTTTGAAAAACAGAGACTAAAAGGCTCAACTCACTTCTCGCAATATGAGTTGATTTTTTTGAAAAAACATAAATTGAAAATATCTCAGTGCGTGACTTGAGGCTCAACTCACCTCTCGTAATATGAGTTGATTTTTTGAAAAACATGAATTAAAGATACCTCAGCGTGTGACCCGAGGCTCAACTCACCTCTCGCAATATGAGTTGATTTTTGAAAAACAGAAATTGAAAATACCTCGGCGTGTGACCTGAGGCTCAACTCACCTCTCACAATATGAGTTGATTTTTGAAAAACAGAAATTGAAAATACCTTGGCGTGTGACCCGAGGCTCAACTCACATCTCGCAATATGAGTTAATTTTTTTGAAAAACAGAAATAAAAATATCAGGATACCAAAACATATCATCTGGTGGAACTTCAAGTGTCTTTTCCCTTGATCCAGTATAAATATCATCAAAACCTCTCGCTCTACTGGAGTACCTGCATATGTCATGCATGATGTTATCATGGTATGCGCATGCTTGTCTTAAATGCGTGTATGCCTACATGATTATGCTATGTGCCTTAGACTTGTTTGTCATATATCTCTTTTCGTCACGATTCTTGTGATGACTTGCATTCATTGCTTCGATTCTTGACTTTCTCTTCAGGCTTTGTACCCGTTCTCCAGCTTTACGAGTAATCTGTATTTCTCAGATACCACTCTTTTGCCCCTTGTTGAACTTTGTCCTTGCTTTGAGGCCTCGTACTTATCGAATTCTCATCCGGGTAATGCTCAACATTTCTTTTGTTTAGAGTATGTCATTCTACTATTTATCATTCGAATAAACCATACAATGAGATGCATGAAAATGGTCAGGTAGGTACAAAAGAGGTACTTCACATTTATTTATTTCGAAGGTAACAAACAAAAAGGTTAACCAAGGACAGTAAAAAGCTGTCATAAAGAAAGAGGAATCGCATTTAGTAAATACAAATGCTCTAGATATTCAACGCATGATCTCTTCCACGTTACTTAATCAAGAATCTTTTCGAGCATGGCTTCTTACGTAGAAGATTTCGAGCTTTCAGAGATGCTTCAAATACTATAGTCTTGCCGTTTGACCCACCATTCAAATCGCCTTGCTCTTTAAGCCCAGGTTTACTTCATTAGGACGCCCTCTCAGGTTTTCATCCTAATCCTTTTTTGTTCATCAAGACGCCCTTTTCGGGTTTTCATCTTGATCTCTCTCTCTTTTTTTTAGGCATAATATTTCTTTACAGCATCTGAGTTCACTGGGTTAGGTAACTCTTTCCCATCCATCTCAGTGAGAATCAAATCTCCACCTGAGAAAGCCTTCTTTACGACATATGGTCATTCCCAATTTGGTGCCCATTTTTCTTGGAAGTCTTTTTGTATTGGGAGAATCTTTCTCAGCACGAGTTCTCCTTCTTGGAATTCTCTTGGCCATACTTTCTTGTCATGGGCCGTGACCATTCTCTTCTAGTACATCTGTCCATGACAGATTTCCTTCAAATGTTTTTCTTCGATAAGGTTTAACTGGTCATATCGAGCTCGAACCTACTCTGCTTCCTCTAGTTTTGACTCCATTAAGACTCGTAGAGAGGGGATCTCAACTTTGATGGGTAGCACAGCTTCCATTCCATAGATCAGAAATAAAGGAGTTGCTCCCGTAGATGTCTGCACAGATGTGCGATATGCATACAAAGCGAATGGTAGCTTCTCGTGCCAGTCTTTATATGTTTCGGTCATTTTCCCAATAATCTTCTTAATATTCTTGTTGGCCGCTTCAACTGCTCCATTCATTTTCGGGCGATAGGGTGAGGAGTTATGATGCTGATACGAGCACGCCCCGCGACTTCATCGAGCAAGTCTGTCAAGCCGAGCATTGACATGTTGGCAAGCTGATCCCAGCTCGTTTCCAGCTCCACGAGCTCCGTCTAGCTCAAATCCAGCTTATTCAAGCTCGATCCAACTTGCCTGAGCTAAATCGAGCTCACTCCTAGCTCATATTTAGCTCACGAGCTAAACCTTAGCTCAACTTCAGCTTAGGAGTTTAGCCTCAGCTCAACTTTAGCTCACGAGCTAAAACTTAGCTCATTTTAGTTTAAACTCGGTTTTGTCTTTAATACATTAAATAAAATTTGCACATATTCATTTAAGCATTAAACTTGTCTTATATTAATATTTGTTATTAATATATCATTGTCATTATATAAATTGATTATGTTCACATAGCCGAATTAATGCTTGACATTAATGTGTTCACATCATGCCGAATTTATGAGTGTTCATGAGATGTCTTAATGACTTGTTTATTTCATGTAGGTACATTCCTTTGGACGGTACAATGTATGAATGAAGAAACATCTCTTTTGGGCATTCCACACTCATGAATGAAGAAGTATTAAATGCTGGTGCATGTACGGCTAGATGCAATGTTTCTACAAATTCATGCATGTGTCGAATGCATGTATGGACATTAAAGGCTAGTCCATGAATGCATCAAATGCATGGGATGATAGAATGCATGAATGGCTTAAGTGCATGTATGGTGGCTGTCTCTTAACTTTCCAAGGCACTTATTCGGCCAAGAAGTAGCTGCTAACTAATTCTATGTTGACCTTAGAGCTCATTGACCATGTTCACACTTTGAATTGACCTATAGGCTACTACACATGCATGGATGGGTTCAAGAACGTCCAAGGGAAGGAATTAACTCAATAATTCAACACATTGATTGAATTAAGTGCATGCACAAAGGGGAGAACGAATTTACTAGGTTCATGCTACCATTTATGAACTTACATGCCATTAAAGTGTTTAATTATGAAGATACATGGTCCATACAAGTGCATGAACGTCCCAAGGAGATGAATGCAACCTTTTGGTGCACATACAAGTCACTTGAAGCCTTTCTTTATGACTAAGCATTCATGCACAAACTAAGGGGGAAGAAAGTGTCCATTCAGCTAGTGCATGAATCTGCCGAATTTATGAACTATTTTAATACATTAGTGTGAACGTTTTTATTATTGTGTGAACACCTAGATGCCGAATTTGAATGGTCATCTATGTGCCTATAAATATTTGTTTTCTTTCATTTGTAAAGGACTTTTGACTTTTGATCATTTGAATGAACTTTGTTCAAAGAGTGAGTTTTCTCCTCTTTAAATTCGTACGAGTTTCGATCTGACTTATCTAGCGTGCTAGTGGCGTCTATCGTTCTCTTTTGAACTTATCACCTTGCTTTGGTGTGGCGTTCAACCTTCTACAATTCCACAATCCCACCTTGAACCGAATAGAAATCGGGGTGACACTTTTAGTGTTGAATCGTTTCTGGTGTTTAAGCTCATTTATCCATTCCACCGACTATCCTAGATTTTACCCAACTATAATATCTTTTTACAAAACTGAGCCTTCATTTATCAACTTCCATTTTTCTTATTTTTATACTTAAATCGAGCCTACTACCCTTATAAATTTACCATCACCTTAGCCAACCTTTAAAACCATTTGAAAGCTTCCGCATCTTTAGCCTTATTTCATCCTATTTCCGATAACTCAACTATTCCTCGTCGACGATCGGGCAATCAAGTGAATCGACTCAATCAACCGAGCCGGATCACATCATTTGGTATCAGAGCTACTAAAACGACGAGTGCCGACATTCGTATCAAGCTCGGAGTAGGTTCGTAACTTAAAAAAAAAAAGAGTTTGAAAAAAAAATTGAAAAAAAAGAAAAAAAATTGCATACGGTTTAGGTGCGGACGAAAAGAACGTGAAATATCCGTAAAAAAAAAAAAAGAATCTGGAGACACTTCAATAGAAATTTTTCCAAAATCTCATTCTACACCCTTTTATATCCCCCGTAGTGAAATTTCACGCAATTAAAAAAAAAATTTCGATATAAAAAAAAGGGTGTTTCGAGTTTGTAAGTTTGGCATTTTCTTCCATTTATCTTCTAAGCCACACTTAGCCTTGATTTTATTTTGTTTAGCCTACCCTACACCCGACGTTATCCCTTGTAACCCATTTGAAGCCGACCCTCTAAGCCGCAATAAGTCTTCTTGAAACAAAATACGAATTCACGAGAGTGAGACGAGCGGAAAAAGGCACGAGTGGTGAGTACATTAGAGTGAGCAAAAGCCATTAGACAAGTGTAAACACGAGTGGAGTGTTATCCAATTTCCTTTCCGAGCGAAATTGTGAGGTTTGTGGTGAGGTACTTCATTTTTTTATTTTGTTTTGTGATCTAACATTTTCTTTTTAGCAACAAAAAAATCATGTCATACGAAGAGTTCACCGAATCGGAATACCAATATTTGGTTCAAGAAAAGCGAAGAATGGCGACTAAACGAGACCAAAGTGATCGAGTTTCTTCAAGTCGTAAAACGGAACAAAGAACCCCACGGAGATATACCCCCGACTACTACTTAAGAAAAAGTTCCTATCGTGATTCCTTTTTGCCATCTACTTCGAGACAAAGAGATTTATACTATGATGCATATTCATCAGCGAATTCGAGAAGTGACTTCGATCGAAAGTTCTTTTCATCAAGAAATTTGAGAAAACGAGAAGCCGATTACGATTTTGATTCATTCCAAGATGGCATTCGAAGAGAAAGACATACTCCTACTAGATCTTCAAAGAAATCTTACCCGGAGTATTCTTCACGAAGTTTTGATTGTGAATCATATGCAAATAGTTCTTCATCTTTCAAACAAGATTTGTATTCTCATCGTTCTTTTGTACATTCTTGTAAAGAGAAAACAAAGAAAAGAAAAGAAAAAGAAAAAGCAAGAGAAGAAAAAGAAAATGAAATAAAAAGAAAAGAGAGGCAAGAGGCAAGTAAGAGAGAAAATGAACGAATCTTGAGAGAAATTGAAAAAGCCTTTGAAAAAGCCTTTGAAAAAGCCTTTGAAAAGCAAAAAGAAAATGAAAAAGGAAATGAAAAGAAATTTGAGAGTGAAAAAGAAGATGAAAAAGAAATTGAAACAAAAGAAACGAGTGATCCAGAAGAAAAAGAATCGAGTGAGAAAACAAGTGAGCAAGTGAGGATTATTTCCACTAACCCACCTGTTCGATCTTCTTGTGAGTTAACTTTTCAGGTTCCTAGAAGTTTGTGCGACCAATTCCATCTACATTACCTTCCAAACGAGAGGTGTTTTAGGTTGTTCGAAAAAGGTAAGTTCGCGAATGACTACCACCCACTTGCGATTGAAGGTAAGGAAGGTAAGGATTCTTTGTTTAACGAATCAAAGTCACTTGATTTGGATAATTTTTGTTCACTTACTGTTGTTAACGATTTTGTTTTAAAAGGTGCCATATACAGTTTTTTTTATGACGATTACTACATTGGCAAATTTGTTGACAACATTGGATTAGTTTTCCCTAAGCAAATTTTGAACATGTTTGATCAAAGTCTGTCACGTAAAAATTCTCATGTGTTTGACCCTGCAAACTTTTTGAACTCATGTGTTAAATCTTTATGTTTAAATATGCCTGCTCAATTGATTTGTGATAAATCTGCCTGTTTGAAAAGTTGCATGTTCGTTAAAAATTCTTTGTTTGGCATCCATGTTAAAAGATCTTCACATGATATGTGCAATTGTGTTCTTCATGAACAATCTTTGAGTTTTTGTGCGAAATTTCCATGTAGTGATTTGCATTCCCGATTAATACTCTTGAAGTATGAACCTTTGCATTTTGGTATGCTCGGTTTTGTCAAATCAACATGTGTGTTTAAACTAGTGAAATATAATTCGTGTTGTGAGTTGATTATATCTTCTTCTAATATGTTGCTTGTTGGAATTCCTAATCAAGTTCGTGTGTTCAAGCCTGGTATTTGCTACATGAATTCATTTTATGGAAACATTAAGCGCTTTGCATCATTTACATTGAAATTATGTTTGCTTGAAGTTCTAATTTTTGATAAGAAGGTGAAATTCAATGATTTGGGTTTCAATTTTGATTCATTTATTAATCACCTTGTTTGGCCACATTTGAAATTTTCGTTTCATTTCGAGAAGGTAAGGCCAACCTATGTTTTTGGAATTGAATCAAATTTCCATGGTAACTTTCCATTTCCATTTAAGTCCATAGTTTTCGATAATACTAACCCGTCTTATTTTTGTGAATTCCACCCCTCGAGGAGCAAGACATGTCATGGTGCGTCACCACCTATTCAAATTTATCGAAGTAATAGGTTTGTCTTACGTTATCTATCCAAAGAGAGAAGATTCATTTTGACTGAGAAAGGTAAACCCAATCCTCAATTTTCTTCTCTTCATATTCGTCAAGGTAAGTCATCTGAAAATTTTCAAATATCTTTGCTCACTTCGATTGAAGTTGAAAATTCCATTGATTGGTTGTTTGGAAATTATTTATACTTTGATGTGATGGATTTTTCCTTTTGGAATTGTGATAATGTGATTATTACGTTGGAATTTGGAGACTCCCCTCATGTTGTTCAAAAACGAAAGGAAGAATTAGCATACCTTTGGCCATGGCATACCTTGCATGAGCAAGACAAAGGACCAAATGAGTTACTATATTCGATTAAAGAAATTAAAATGTTTTGGATGAGGAATAATGTGTTTAAGTACCATCGTTTTTAACCAATTATCCCTTGATCCAACTTAGTTTTCATGTTTGTAACGATGGTCTAACGAAACTCTTTGATAAATTTATGTATGTTTGCTTTGTCCAATTGAGATTTTTGGCATATGTTCGATTGAATGAATATTTTATGAACTATCGAACACATTTGAATTTGACTCCTTTGAGTTTCTTTTTATTGGCTGTGGTAAGAATTTTTCAGGTTTGTGTGACATCTTCCATCCCATTTGACCGAGGAAAACCATGCATGAGTCAAAGTTCTCCCATGGACAAATGGCTCGACTTGAGGACAAGTCGCCTAAAAGAGGGGGGAATGATACGAACACGCCCCGCGACTTCATCGAGCAAGTCTGTCAAGCCGAGCATTGACATGTTGGCAAGCTGATCCCAGCTCGTTTCCAGCTCCACGAGCTCCGTCTAGCTCAAATCCAGCTTATTCAAGCTCGATCCAACTTGCCTGAGCTAAACCGAGCTCACTCCTAGCTCATATTTAGCTCACGAGCTAAACCTTAGCTCAACTTCAGCTTAGGAGTTTAGCCTCAGCTCAACTTTAGCTCACGAGCTAAAACTTAGCTCATTTTAGTTTAAACTCGGTTTTGTCTTTAATACATTAAATAAAATTTGCACATATTCATTTAAGCATTAAACTTGTCTTATATTAATATTTGTTATTAATATATCATTGTCATTATATAAATTGATTATGTTCACATAGCCGAATTAATGCTTGACATTAATGTGTTCACATCATGCCGAATTTATGAGTGTTCATGAGATGTCTTAATGACTTGTTTATTTCATGTAGGTACATTCCTTTGGACGGTACAATGTATGAATGAAGAAACATCTCTTTTGGGCATTCCACACTCATGAATGAAGAAGTATTAAATGCTGGTGCATGTACGGCTAGATGCAATGTTTCTACAAATTCATGCATGTGTCGAATGCATGTATGGACATTAAAGGCTAGTCCATGAATGGATCAAATGCATGGGATGATAGAATGCATGAATGGCTTAAGTGCATGTATGGTGGCTATCTCTTAACTTTCCAAGGCACTTATTCGGCCAAGAAGTAGCTGCTAACTAATTCTATGTTGACCTTAGAGCTCCTTGAGCATGTTCACACTTTGAATTGACCTATAGGCTACTACACATGCATGGATGGGTTCAAGAACGTCCAAGGGAAGGAATTAACTCAATAATTCAACACATTGATTGAATTAAGTGCATGCACAAAGGGGAGAACGAATTTACTAGGTTCATGCTACCATTTATGAACTTACATGCCATTAAAGTGTTTAATTATGAAGATACATGGTCCATACAAGTGCATGAATGTCCCAAGGAGATGAATGCAACCTTTTGGTGCACATACAAGTCACTTGAAGCCTTTCTTTATGACTAAGCATTCATGCACAAACTAAGGGGGAAGAAAGTGTCCATTCAGCTAGTGCATGAATCTGCCGAATTTATGAACTATTTTAATGCATTAGTGTGAACGTTTTTATTATTGTGTGAACACCTAGATGCCGAATTTGAATGGTCATCTATGTGCCTATAAATATTTGTTTTCTTTCATTTGTAAAGGACTTTTGACTTTTGATCATTTGAATGAACTTTGTTCAAAGAGTGAGTTTTCTCCTCTTTAAATTCGTACGAGTTTCGATCTGACTTATCTAGCGTGCTAGTGGCGTCTATCGTTCTCTTTTGAACTTATCACCTTGCTTTGGTGTGGCGTTCAACCTTCTACAATTCCGCAATCCCACCTTGAACCGAATAGAAATCGGGGTGACACTTTTAGTGTTGAATCGTTTCTGGTGTTTAAGCTCATTTATCCATTCCACCGACTATCCTAGATTTTACCCAACTATAATATCTTTTTACAAAACTGAGCCTTCATTTATCAACTTCCATTTTTCTTATTTTTATACTTAAATCGAGCCTACTACCCTTATAAATTTACCATCACCTTAGCCAACCTTTAAAACCATTTGAAAGCTTCCGCATCTTTAGCCTTATTTCATCCTATTTCCGATAACTCAACTATTCCTCGTCGACGATCGGGCAATCAAGTGAATCGACTCAATCAACCGAGCCGGATCACATCAGATGCCTTATTTGAAATTGTTCACACACTTCCTTCATCATCTTGTTGTTCAAATTCAAGGCGTTATCTGAAATGATTCTTTCAGGAAAACCATATCGACAAATGATTTTCTTTTTTAAGAACCTGCAAACTGCAGTTTTTGTTACATTAGCAAATGAAGCGGCTTCTATCCATTTCGTGAAGTAATCTATCACTACAAAAATGAATCGGTGTCTATTAGAAGCTTTTGGGGAAATTGGCCCTATAACATCCATGCCCCACATAGAAAAAGGCCACGGAGAAGTCATGACATGAAGAGGCAAAGGGGCTACATGAATTTTATCACCATAAATTTGACATTTGTGGCATTTTCGTGCAAAACTAATGCAGTCACTTTCCATCGTCAGCCAGTAATAACCGAGTCTCATTATCTTCCTGGCCATAGTGAAACCATTGGCATATGTCCCACAAATTCCCTCACGGACATTTTCAAGTATTTTTCTGGCTTCAACAACATTCACGCATCTCAAGAGCACTTGATCTTTTCCTCTTTTGTACAGAATGTCCCCATCAAGAACAAATCCTACTGCCATTCTTCTGATTGTTTTTTTATCGTTCTCATTTGCTTGTTCGGGATACTTTTGATTCTTGACATATTCTAAGATATCATGGAACCATGGCCGTCCATCTGGCTCTTTTTCAATGCTGAAACAATGTGCAGGGACTTTATATACGCTCATTTGAAGAGGCATTATTTCTGTTTCTCTGTTCCCTTTGAACATTGAAGCCAAAATGGCCAAGGCATCAGCCAATTGGTTTTCTTCTCATGGGAAGTAATTAAAAGTTATTTCTTTGAATTCTTTAAATAGTCCTACAACTAGATCGCTGTATTTAACTAATTTCGAATCTCTCACTTCCCAATCTCTACGGATTTGGTATATCACCAACGCTGAGTCCCCGTACACCTCTAAGATTTCGACGTTTCGTTTAATAGCTGCACGAAGTCCCCTGATACAGGCCTCATATTCCGCTATGTTATTGGTACAGTAGAAATTCAGCTGGCAGTGAACGGATAATGGTTCCCTTCTGGTGATACTAAGACTGCTCCAATCCCATGCCCCAATGTATTCGATGCACCATCAAAGCTCATCTTCCATGACTTCTCTTTGGATGACTCACATTCTTTTCCCGTAATGCATATCAAGTCTTCATCTGGGAAATCAAATCTCAATGGCTCGTATTCTTCCGTTGTTCGAGTTACTAAGAAATCAACGATTTCACTCCATTTTATCGACTTTTGGCTTACATAGACGATGTCGTATTCTGATAGTAGGATCTGCCATCGTGCCATTCTTCCTAAGAGCGCAGGTGATTCCATCATGTACTTTATTGGGTCCAGCTTTGAAATTAACCATGTCGTATGATACAACATATATTGCCTGAGCCTTCGAACTGCCCAAACCAAAGCGCAACAGAATTTTTCAATTGACGAGTACTTTGTCTCATATTCTGTGAACTTTTTGTTGAGATAGTAAATCACCTTTTCTCTTTTCCTTGACTCATCATGTTGCCCCAGTACGCAACCCATTGAATTTTTGAACACAGTCAGATACAATATTAACGGTCTTCCTGGAATTGGCAGTACTAGTACCGGGGCACTAGACAAATATTGTTTTATCTTGTCAAAAGCCACTTGGCACTCCTCGTTCCATTCTCCCGGATTATGTTTTCGAAGGAGTCAAAAAATTGGGTCACACTGGTTGTTAAGTTGAGTAATGAACCGAGCAATATAGTTCAACCTCCCTAAAAATCCTCTGACTTCTTTTTGCGTGCGCGGAGGTGGTAGTTCTTGTATGCCTTTTATCTTATCTGGATCAACTTCAATGCCTTTCTTGTTGACGATGAAGCCTAGCAATTTTCCTTAGGTAGCTCCAAACGTACACTTAGCTGGATTAAGCTTCAGCTGGAACTTTCTCAGTCTTTCGAACAACTTCCTGAGGTTCTCAACATGTTCTCTTTCCCCATTGGATTTGGCGATCATATCATCGACATAGACTTCTATTTCTTTGTGCATCATGTCATGAAACAACATCACCATGGCCCTCTGATATGTTGCCCCAGCATTCTTTAATCCGAACGACATCACCTTATAACAGAATATTCCCCACATCGTTACCAAAATAGTTTTCTCCATATCCTCAAGAGCCATCTTTATCTGATTATAACCCGAGAATCCATCCATGAACGAAAATAATGAATGTTTTGCTATGTTATCCACCAATGTATCGATATGTGGCAAGGGAAAATTATCTTTAGGACTTGCTCGATTCAGATCGCGATAATCCATACACATTCGTACCTTACTGTCTTTCTTCGGTATTGGTACTATGTTAGCTACCCATTCTGGGTACTTAGAGACTTGTAGGAAGCCAGCATCAAACTGTTTCTTGACTTCTTCTTTTATCTTTAACAGTATTTCAGGTCTCATTCGTCTTAGCTTCTGTTGAGTGGGTCTGCATTCTGGTTTCAATGGGAGTCTATGGACCACTACATCCTCATCCAATCCTGGCATGTCCTGATACGACCATGCAAATAAATCTTTGTACTCATGAAGCAAAGTGATCAAATCATGTTTGGTGTTATTTGAAATAGAGGTCTCAATCTTCACTTCTTGCCTCTTTTCTTCATTTCCCAAGTTTACTATCTCAACAGATTCTTAATGAGGTAGAATATGTTTATCTTCTTGTTCTACCATTCTTAGTAAGTCAGGAGACGAGACACAGTCTTCAGCATTTTCCTCAGTTTCAAACTCTCCTAAACAAATAGCTTTCTCGAAATCGATTTCAAGATTTGTAACGGGTTTGTTTATATCGTTGATATCTGAGCACCTGAAAATTGAATGGAAAAGAAAACTATAGAGAAACATCAAAGTATTGGGACCAACAAGCATAATGGCATGATGTGAGATATATGCAATGACAGGCAGTGAGAAGTGGGAAAAAGTATAAAGTTAATGAGGATGAAAAGACCATGACAAAATACATCTCCATTAATGTTCATTTAAACGATAAAGAGCAAATCATAAGCTCTTACAAAAGAATCCCTACTATTACTTAGGGACACACAAAAAGAAGAGTGTTAACATTGAGCATTACTCTGGAGAAGACTTAGAAACTACAAGGAGATCCACAGCAGTCCAATTGTTCAAAACGAATCTAGGAGGACAATGGCGTATCATTGAAACATCTTTAATTGCACTATTTCCTTTGTCAATGACATTTATACTGACATTCTGAAGACCCCTTTCAATTAATAACAGCGTGCTTCGTAGATTATCTTGCCCGGGGTATATCATTCCTGTAGATGTAAATGTTTTTGACAGAGGAGGGTACGTTATGGGCTCCCATTCTAATTCTCGGCCTAAGGATCTTGAAACCCTCCTTTCTTAATCTTTCTGCAACTGCTTTCTTCTCTGTCGCATATCCGACTAGAACCCTAAACCATATCGAGCATATGGGGCACTGGTTTTAGAGCTCTAACTATCCCTTGCTGATATCTTCCCAAACCTGTCCTCGCTCGGGCTCCCTTTCCCACAGTCAGCTTAATTCCCATCTTGGTATTCCTTGACAGCTTAGGCATGGGAATCTTATTTCCTTCAGTAACGAACGTAGCATTGATGGATTCGAAAGAACGGAAGGAACATTCTACTTCATCCTTGCTTACTTTGAGGTATGGTGTATTAGCAGAGATAGATGCGACAATGTCTTCCTCCCCCACGACAGTGACCAAAAGACCATCCATGATAAACTTCACTTTTTGATGGAAAGATGAAGGAGCTGCTCCAGTAGAGTGGGTCCAAGGCCTTTCTAAAAGGTAATTATACGAAGGCGTGATGTCCATGACCTGAAACTCGATGTCATATATAGGGGCCCACTTCTAGAGGAATTTTGATTTTTCCCATGACTTCTCATCTTGTCCCATTGAATGCTCTTACTGTAGAGTGACAAGGCCTCATATAAGATATATCAATTAGAATTCTAGAAAGCGTGGCCAAAGGCATGACATTGAGTGCTGACCCGTTATCAATGAGTATATTCGGTATTATATAACCCTTGCAACGGGTTATGATATGTAATGCTTTTACGGAGCCCTAACTATTTGGTGGTATTTCGTCATCACTGAAATAAATAAAATTATCCGCATTCAGGTTATTCACCCACCTATCAAGTTTTTCGACAGATATATTGCTTGCCACGTAAGCTTGATTTAACACTTTCAGCAAAGCATTCTAATGTGGTTCTAAATTCAACAGTAGGGATAATACCGAGATTCGTGCCGATTGTTTGCTTAACTGTTCCATGACATTATATTCACTATGCTTGATGAACTGCAAGAATTCATGTGCTTCCTTTTTATTCACAGGCTTTTTAACTTCTTGTTCGGACGAAGTCCCATGTTCATCCTCAGCCTCATGCATCGATGCTTTTCCCTTCTGCTTCAAGTCATTAGTCTTCTTCATTGGTTCGACCGCTTTAGAATAACATCTCCCGCTGTGGGTGAAGTGTCCTACTTCGCCAACATTTTCGGTTGTGACTTTGGATTTTTCACCTTTAAGTATGATAATGTTGACATCATATTTCCATGGTACTGCCTTGTTGTCTTTGTAAGGGAAAGGAGATGGTACTTCAATTATCATCTTTGGTTTCACTTGCTCCCTTTTTGCATCGTAATAAATCACTAATGGTCGATCAGCACTATAAGGGAAATCTGATGATTGATTATCAGAAGTGCATACTTCTCCTTCATCGTACTCTTTCATTTTGTTAAAGATCTCGACTTCCTTGTTGTCCATCATGTCATGAAGTAGTTTTCTGAATCCTTCACAAGACTAGATGTCATGCCCCTTGATCCCATGAAAATCACAAAACACTGACTTTTTGTATTTTCTTCTTTGAAAATTCTGTTGGGATGACAAAACAGCCCATTTTCAACCATTACCTCACAAATCTTTCGCAGTGGTGTCTTTATTTCAGAAACACAACTTTTGACACACCACCTGTCTTCTTTTGTCACCGCGCTCATGTTCCCTTCAGTGTAGTTAGGGAGCGGATTTCCATCCGTATTGCCCGCACCATCAAATCGTAGAATGCCTGCATCAATAAGACCTTGAACCCTCCTTTTAAAGGCTAAACAATTTTCTGTAGAATGCCCCTCGTTTTTAGCGTAGTACATGCAACTAGCATTAGGATCGTACCATTTTGGGTATGGAGGCTTCAAGGGTGCCATATAATATAGGGGATATTAATTGTTTTTCCAACAGTTTTGGGTACAGCTCTCCGTATGACACGGGAATTGTGGTGAACTGAGGTTTTTCAGGATTGGATCTTGTCGGTCTTTGTTAATTTTTGGGTTGGCTTTGAGCAGGCATGATATTTGGTGGGAACATGGTAAATGATCTTTGGTTATCTGTGGCGTAGATGGGGCAAGGAGGAGGTACTTGATAGTAAGGGCTTTGGGGAGGATAATAAAAGTTTAGAGGTCGTGGCTGGACTAGGTAAGGATTAGAAGTGTGGTGGCTCTCAGTTCCCACCATATGGGCTTCTGCCTCTTTGTTCTTTACAGGTGCTGCCCTTTTCGAGCTTTTGAAACCTTCCATCCTTTCGCTCTTGATGGCATTTTCTATAAGTTCCCGGGATATTACAATATCTGCAAAGTCTTTCGTGGCACTTCTTACGAACTTATCATAAAATGGTGCTTTCAAAGTGTTGATGAAGAGGACCATTATTTCAGTTTTAGTCAGTGGGGGTTCTACTTGAGCTGAGATATCTCTCCACCTTTGTTTGTATTGCCTAAAAGTCTCCTTCGGATTCTTTTCCATCATCTGCAGAGTTAGCCGATCAGGCACCATGTCAGATACATGCTTGTATTGTTCACAAAATGGTGACGCGAAGTCTTTCCATGATTGGATCCTTTCTATACTAAGTTGATTATACCATCGAAGGGCTGATCCAACCAAGCTGTCTTGGAAACAGTGTATTAGCAATTTATCTTCATTCATGTAACCAGTCATCTTCAGGCAAAACATGACAAGATGCGCCTTTGGACATTTCGTTCCATCATATTTTTCAAAATCTGGCACTTCAAAATTTTTGAGGCAGAACTAGATCGGGCACCAAACTAAGCTCTTTGGCACTTAGTGCAGAGAAGGTTTCAGCACCTTCTATCGCCTTGAGCCTTTCTTCCAAGCTCCTATACTTATTCTAGGCATCATGATCATCCATTTTCAACCTGGCTATTTCTATCGGATCATCCAAATCTAGAACATTGGGATCAGTAGGATTAGCTCCTAGGTTTGATACGAATATACCTTGCCCTAGATAAGCAGGGGGTACGGGTCTTTGCTCCAAGCTTGCAGGTTTTCCTCGAGGACATTCTCTTTGCATTACATGTGCATGAGGTGGAGTGAATCCTGGGGGATAGAGCAGATCCTGATCATGATTATCTCTTGACTGAGGCTCCATAATGTCAGGGCTCTGCATAGGTCCCTTTCCTTTGACCAAAGCTGTCATCATCTCCATCATTTTGGCCATCTGCTCTCTTTGCTCGAGCGATTCCTCTCGAGATCTTAACATCAGATTTCTTGCTTCTTGTTGTGACTTGGTCAACTGCTCTTGCAGTTCTCTTTAGGTCCTTTCCATCCTTTCAATTCTCTCATTAAACTCGACTTCCATAATTTTAGCTTTTCGGCGCGTCCTATAAGAATGACGTGATTCCAGACTTGTAGTGTCGTAACTGCGGATTATATAGTTTCAGCCTCAGTGAATGATTATGGTGATATGTACATACAATGAACGGATGAATGGATGAATGACAAATGAATGTTAGTCATGAATGAATGTGCAAGAATTTGGTGTTGATTTTAAGGTGGCCCCTACTTAGGCGTTTCATTAATCAAAAGAGTTTATTACAAAACGTTTCGCTATCTTTGATTCAACAGTTACATAAATTTTCTAGCCATATTGCCTTGTTTCTTCACTCGTTCTAAGAATTCCGATATGCTTGATCTTTGACTTGGAGAGAATTGGCAACTGAGAGCTTCGGCTTCATCTGATGATTGCACGACTTGCATAGTCGCCTTGCAAATTTCATTGATCAAAAAGCCGAGTTGCATTTCCTTTTCTTAGAGAGCTCTTTCGTAGGTGTGAGTGTCTTTGTCGTACTGACTATTCTTTTCTTCCAGAGCTTTTAGGAGATTATCCAACTGTTTCTGTTGAGATTGCAGTGTATTTTCTAAATCTCGTATTTTCCCTCTTAGCTCTTGATGTTTAGACTGACTAGTCATCAATTCTGCAGACACAGTTTCATACTCAGCATTCTTCTTCCTTAACTCTATCATAGCACGCGCAGCTTTTTCCTCTTCTTTCTTTACTTTCCCTTTCCAGAATTCCATCCCACCTTTGATGTTGCTAATTTCTTCCTTCCATTCTGCTGACGACTTGCCCAAACCACTATTTTTATAGTGTTTCTTAAGTTCTTATTTTCCAAATGAAGGTCCCTTAAATCGTTTCTTACGATCTCAGCCTCTCTTTGAGCTTTCTCGGTTTTAAAATTTTCAATCTGAACATCGATCTTCAGTTGGTAGTTTTCCTCTTGAAGAGAATTGATATCTCATAACAGCTTAGCCTTTTCACATTCAAATTCATGTCTTGCTATTTCCAACTCGGACGACATTTCTTCTGAGAAAGGATTCTAGAAAGTATAATCCGTTGGCGAGATTTGTTGACTGTTCACTCGTCGTTGTCTCCATATGTCATAATCCTGAGTGATGGTATCAGCGTAGAGAGCTAACTCCATTAGGTGAATTTCCTTCCAAGACTTTGGAATATCTCGAACTCTTTTCATGTAACCCTCACCAGTAAAGACAAACTCAGACTGTGCAAATCTTCCGGTAGCAGGTATGAACTTCCGTAAAGCAAACTGTCTTTGAACCATTAATGGGGCATATCCAATTCCTCCCTATAATCCTAGTAAAGGTACCCAATCTTGGCTTCCACATTTGTATAACAGAACTGAAGGAAGGATCCATGGTGCTCTCCAGGTTATCTCTTCGGCGCAAAGGTTTTGAAAGACTGAAGTCCAGTGCTATTCGGTGACATCCTTTGGCCAATCTTTCTCAAGGTAAGCTTTTAATGGGGCGAAAGTTTTTGAAAACATGTAGAAAGGTGTGCGTTTCACTTTCCAGAAATGGCTTAGAATATAGACATTATGTAACTGTGCGCATCCGATAAAACGTCATTCCCCTTTCCTCTTACAACAATTTAGAGATCTAAAAGTCTCGGCCAAGATAGTCGGGACGGGGTTGATCCCTTGTTTCAATCTTTCAAAGAAATCCACTACCGCGACTTCTATATGCCCGAGAACTTTTAGGAAGACAATTAATCCGTAAATGGCCAAAGCAAATAGATCCATTCTCTTGGCAATATCTGGATGATTTTGAACTAAGTCTCGCAGAGAAAACCACGGAACATAACTGACTTCATTCTTTTTCTTTATCTGTGTTTCAGCCCATATATCGGTCATTCCCGTCAACCTCACTAGCTTTTTCTTGAAAGTCATTGGTTTGGGCTCTTTCACATATATCTTGTTGAAATGTATGTTGTTAACACGAAGCAATGTAGCATACTCTTCTATGGTCGGAGTGATATCTTCCTGATTGAAAGTGAAACATTGGTATACTGGGTCCTAGAATCGAACCATGGCTTGAATCAACTGTTCGTCTACATTGATGGCGAGCAAGTGAGCTATGTCCCCGTACTTTTCAGTAAAAATGCCCCTAGTATCTGAGTCCCATTTTTTCCAAATCCGAGTCAAGTCTTCGAGGTTATTCTGACAAACGTTCGAAGTTACATGTTCGGGAAGATTAGAGATACATCCTGCCGTTAAACTGTCCCCTTTTGCTTTCTGGGTTTTCAAAGACCAGTCTCGAACCATGACATTTTTCTCAGTTACTTGCGTAATTGACTCCTCCATCAGAAACCCGTTTTTGGCAACTAATCTCTAATCAACACCTTCCTAATCAAGATGCCTATGATGCATGATGAAACATGAAAATAAAAAATAAACAACCTTGGTTAGTAATCACAATAAATATGAACAGAGAAAAAACTATGGAGAATCTAACAAATTAAGTTACCCGGTCCAATAGACCCGATTCCTTTGCAAAGTATAAATGTAAAAGAAATGAAAGGTAAGAGGCGTTTCTCCCGTATACTTATTTTGGTGACTATTAACGGACGGAGGTTCGGCATGGCTCTAGTTAGGCGGCTCGTATGGTTTACTATATGCGGTTTCAGTTCTAGACAAGTATTCGTATTGTTCGTACTATCTTCTACTAAGACTAGTACGAAGCCTCAGTCGTAGCCCATCACAGGCTCACGAGTTCAATTCGAGGGATTACATTTACTTATGCCTATGTGGAGGGACAAGTTAACTCACGAAAGCATAAGTCGTATGTAACCCGGAAGTATTCACTAGCCTGTGCGGAGGGACGAGTTAACTCACGAAGGCATAGCGTTTACTTCCACTTAAGCGGACGGAGCCTGGGTAGAAATCTCATGTTATACAAAAATGCAAGTGCACGGTGTGTGGGGAGAAACTCACAAACCTTTACGTTTTATTTAAAAACTAAACTAAAAAAACTAAAACTATAAAAACTTAGATCTAAAGAACAATAAGATAGAACAAGTTAGAAGAATATTTACAACATGATGCAAATGTATCACTTTTCAAAAACAAAATTTAAGGATCACGGCTAAATATTAATTTGAACAAGGAATTTTGAAAATTTTGACAACACGCGTTTAATTCTAGACTCGACTCTCAAAAAAATGTCCCCAGCAGAGTCGCCAGCTGTAGCGACGTAAAAATTTCGCCTTGATCGCTAGTTGAGGCGATTATTTGAAAATTTGAAAATAGAATTTCAGTTTTAAAAAGAAAATGAGTCGTCACTGATCTTTTTTCCAGTAGTGATCGGACACCTAATAAATCTTCTTTTTAGAAAAGAAAATTTATTCTTGAACAAAAATGAAGGCCGAATTTGGGTCTACGCGAAAATCCAGAGGAAAATAGGATTCGGGAGTCGGTTACGCGCGAGGAAGGTATTAGCACCTCGCGACGCCCAAAATTGGTATCTTGTTAAATACGCGTTGTCTTAATTTTAAAAAATACAAGTTTAATTTAATATTTAATCGCGATCTGATTGAACTACGAGAATTTGAAATTTTGGTTTTTTAGAAGGACGTCTTGTTTTTAACACGAGACAATGATATTCACCCAACATAGCGATGAAATCAGTGACTTAGTGTTGAAATCGGTACGTTGCCTTATTTATTAAAATTAATTAAAAACATGGAAAATAATATTATTCACAACAGGAATTTGTAAATAATGCAAACGATGATACAATTAATGAAAAATATTAAAATACAATATTAGAATAAAAAATAACAATAATATTAATATATACATGAATAATAACAGAAATAATAATAATAATGACACGACAAGTTAAAGTAGAAAATAATAAAATATTATCAATAGTAACAATCATAGATTAATAAAATGATTACTTGTTAACAAGGACAATAATAAATAATAATTAATAATGCTAAATTAATTAATAATAAAACAATAAATAAATAAACACAGAAAGGAGGACATATAATATAATAATAATATTAGAATAAAGTAATTAAAAATAATACTATATATAAATATATAAAAATATATATACACATATAATAAAAACATACACTAATAATAATTGTCGAAACTATTTTTTAAAAAACAGGGATCGACTTTCAAAAAATGAAAATTTGGAGTCACCACCAATCCTTTTTATGGTGTGATTGGGCCACCTTATAAAATATTTTGGTCTACGAATTTTTGAGAAAAATAGACTCAGGAGTCAGTTACGTATGAGGAAGGACTAGCCCCTCCAATACGCCCAAAATTGGTACTTTATTGATTAGTTTATGTCTTAATGTCGAAAACTGAAGATTTGAAAAGATTTTAAAGCATGATCATCCTTTTTGAAACATTTGAGTAAATTAAACGTGAGTTAAAGACCATCTCGCTCCAAGGTAAAACGTCACGTCCAGTACGGTAGGACACAACGTTTTTGACCCCCGATTATGAGATTGTCTTTTATTAAAAATTCGTGCACTTTTTTTTAAAAAATGGGTATTCAGATATTTAAATCAAACGTAAAACCATAATCCAGAACGGTAGGGCATGATTTTTCGAATTTTTAAATACAGAACTGTGCCTCCACTTTTCAAAACTTGGAGAAATTCAATAAGAATGATATTCGAATATTTGAATCGAGCAAAAACCGAAACCCAATATGGTAGGGTACAATTTTTCGAGCTTCCAAATATCGAAAATTGCCATTGTTTAGGAGAAAATTTAAAGAATAAATCAATTAAGAAGGATATTCTATTACTTAAATCGAATAAAAAACGAAACCCAGTACGGTAGGGCACATTTTTTAAACGATTAAGTATAGAAAATTGCCTTTATTAAAAACTATTTGCGAATAAAATGTTGAATAAAATACTTAAATTGAATAAAAAAAAAGAACCCAATACGGTAGGGCACATTTTTTTTAAAACGATTAAGTATAGAAAATTGTTTTTATGTTAAAAACAAGTTGAGAATACATTATGGAATAAAAGAACTAAAACGATTAAAATTTGGAGAGGAAAAAAAAACGATAAATAATGATGGATGACATAAAAATGACAATATGAGAATCATGCTAACCCTATATTAATAACAAAAAAATATAGTTTTTAATAAATAATAAAAAATGGAAACAACAATAGTCATAAATATGATAATATAATAAACATGACAACAATAGCAATTTATCAATAGTATTACTAAATATAATAATAGTAAAATTAAAATAATAACGATGCTAAGTTAACAATAATGATAAATAATAAATAATAAGTATAATAAACTATATTTAAAATAATTAACTTTTAATAAAATATATAAAAAAATGAATATCATATAAAGATAGTTTTAAAAAAAAGTAACCCAAAATAATAATATACAATGGTAGTAAAAAAAGATGATAAAAATAATATAATAAGTTAATGATAAATAGCATTAGAAAGTAAAAATAATATTAAAAAAAACGTAAGGATAATAGCAACAAATAATAAAGATAACAATAATTATATATGAACAAGGTATTCATATAAAAAGATATAGCAGTGGTTTTTAATGATGATAAATAAATAATTAAGACAATAATAATATAAAACACCATAATAATGGAAACCATTTTAATTATTAAAATAATCATAATGAAACATAAATACGTGAATTTTGAATTAATTAGCATAATAAATAAGGAATAAAAGTAAAAAAAAAACCTTCAACAGCATTTTCCTTTCATTTTCCTCAAAAACCATTTGAAAAGCTCTCCAAATTCTCTCGCCCCATCCAATTCTTCAGCAACCGGACCAGAGCTTCGTCCCCGTCTGTCATTTTGCCACCGTTGTTGGCCACCATGTGCAGTGGCCAAAGTTAAAAAAGTAAGTTTTTTTTTGTATTTTTATTCTTTTTAACAGATATACATAGTAAAGAGTGGCCAGATCCAAAAAAGAAATGAAAAAAAGAAGAAAAAAGAAAAGAATCAAAACAACAATCTTGGTAACTTTCGATTCTACAAAATTGCCTTGTATGTTTGCTGTCTTCCCGATTTGTGTGATCGTCTGAGTTCGATCTCTGCTTTTATTTCTTTTGGGTATTTAAAATCTTGGTATTTGGTGTTAAATCTTGTGTTTGTATTGAATCCATCTTTTTTTTGCCTTGTTACAATCTTTGGCTTTTATAGCCTTTATTTTTACAGGTACAAAAATGAAATTATGGCGAACGTGGAGCCATTGGAGCTGACATGGGCGAGAGGCGACTTGGGGGAAACCGACGTGGGCGCGCAAACGTGGAGAACGTGCGTGGGAAGGCTTGCGGTGGCTGCAACAGAAAAGGGTGTTATGGTTTTTCTTTTTTTTTGATTTAGGGTTAAATATTTAGGTCAGGGTTAATTTAGGGCTTGGGTAATTTGGGCTTCAAAATTGGGTTAATTTTATTTGTTTTTTGGTTTGATTTTGGGTCTATTTTTGGTCTTTGGGGTTTGTTTTTGGTTTAAAAATTTGGGCTTTAATGGTAAATAGGCCCGGGCAAAAATTGGTACCCACAGCTGCTCCTTTTTGCTCGTTGTTTGTGTAACGAGAATGAAGCAAAGACATTAAAGAGCCAATTTTGCCCGGTCTTGCTGATTCCTGACTCCTTGTTGTTCATCTTGCTCAAGTAGCCATATTCTATCCCACTGTATCTTCAGGGGTATAGGAATTAACATTTTCAATCTACTTCAATAAGTTTCAGAGAGAAGAGATTTGTAGCTTCAATCTACTCTACTGACATGTGAAGAAGATAATAATTGGTCACTTCAACCTGTTCCACTACTGCTTAGGGACACAAGGTTTGTGTCTTCAACTTGTTCTCTGCAACTTCAGAGAAACAAGGTTTGGTATCTTCGATCTGCTCCACTACTGCTTAGGGAGATAAGATCTGTTATCTTCAATATGCTCCGCTACAGCTTCAGAGAGATAAGACTTGTAACTTCAACATGCTCTCTGCAACTTTAGAGAGATAAGGTTTGCTATCTTTAATCTGCTCCACTACTGCTTAGGGAGATAAGATCTTGTAATCCTCCAGCCTTTTACCCTACTGCTTAGGGAGTTAAAGCCTGCTCATCATCTTCGATCTGCTCCATTGCTGCTTAGGGAGATAAGATCTGTAATCTTCAGCTTGCTCCACTACTGCTCAGAGAGATAAAGCTTGCCATTTTCGATCCGCTCCACTATTGCTTAGGGAAATAGGATCTGTATTTTCAGTCAGTTACCCTATTGCTTAGGGGTTAAGACTCACCATCTTTGATCTGCACCACTATTGCTTAGGGAGATAAAGATCTGTCATTTTCTCGCCTATTACCCTACTGCTTAGGGGGTTAAGGCTCATCGTCTTCGATCTGCTCCACTACTGCTTAGGGAGATAAGATCTGTAATTTTTGATCCACTCCACTATTGCTTAAGGAGATAGGATCTGTCGAAATTTAATCTGTTCCACTCCTGCCAGCGGGATGAGATCTGCTAAAATTTGATCTGCTCCACTCCTGCTCAGCGAAGATAAGATCTACCGAAATTTGATCTGCTCCGCTCCTCTCAGCGAAGATCAGATTTGTAGTTTTCAATTTTGCTACACTGTCCACTGGGGAATCTGTCTATAGAATTGATTTCCTAGGGTATGCTTATGTCAAATGATTAGGATGTCATGATCAATATAAATCAAATGCTCTTAACTAAATGTATTATGAATGACATTTGTATAAATGCAGAATGTCATGAGAATGATCCCTTTTTACATGTTTGGGCTGACATTACTCGTTGTCTGTTAAGGCTATCGCTTCACTGACATGGGTCTTCTCGTTCAGCTGATACTTTTCGATAGAGAACTCGTAGAAACAATCTCATTTTTCAACTGGTTTACCCCACTATAACTTCAAGGTCCAGTCCACCGTACTTCTGGCTTGTACCATCTTTAAACTCTCCCACTACAACTCAGGGGAATATAATCTGATCCCTCTTCAACCATTCCCCTCGCAATTCAAGGGTATAAGATCTGAACCTTCCTCCATTAATTTGATCTGTCATACCATTTCTTGGGTGTCATGATCAGATGTGTATGCCTAATATTTGCATGGATGTTGAATATCATTTTTCTCTTGAGAATAAGCCCCTTTTCAAACTTGGGTTGACATTGCTCGTTATTCATCGAGGTACCTCTGAGAAACAAAATCCCGAGAAGTGTACTAACTTAGACCCCTCTTTTCAACATTTCCCGCACTTAGGCTTGGGGAGTTCTGAACAATAGTCCTGTTTTCGGTTCTTGTAACATTAGAAGCTTCCAAAGTAATATAAAAAACCTCTTTTGAGAGAGTATTATTAGTTTATTAATCGTCATTTCAATGCAAAAAATGCTCGAAAGAAAAAATAATAGGCTAACAGAAAATCGTTTAGGAACATAGCTTAAAAAACGTTAATCCAATATGGTAAATATCATAAGAAGAAAATTTATTGAGACCATATTTCAGGAAAAATAGAGTCAAAAATAAATACAACATGGGTAAGATATGAAACTAGGTGCCCTAGATATCACAGTCTGAGCTTCTCTGTACGAACACCTTGAGGCCTATTTTGAACTCAGCATGTGTCTAGGAGATCTAGGGTACTTTGTCGATGCTCAAGATGTAGCATACCTCTTCTCTGTTAATTCAGGCATAGCAAGAATACCATCTGCCCTTACTTTCGATCAAAATTTGAATTTCCCTTTTCGGGTTTTCAGCTCAAAACCCCATTGGTCACAAGGTGCCCTTTGCGGGTTTTCACCTTGGCATCTCCCCATTTTTTTTAAACGAAGTACTTCTTAACTGAATCTGCATTGACTGGGTTAGGTAAGTTCCCGCCATCCATCTCAGCTAATATCAATGCTCTTTCAGAAAAGGCCTTTTTTACCACATACGGTCCTTCCTAGTTTGGCATCCATTTCCCTCTAAAATCCTTTTGTATAGGAAGGATCTTTTTTAACACCAAGTCCCCCTTATGGAACACTCTAGGGCAAACCTTCTTGTTATAAGCTCGCATCATTCGCTTTTGATACACTTGTCCATGATGTATGGCTTTTAGCCTCTTTTCTTCGATCAAATTCAACTGATCGTATCTAGATTGGACCCATTCTGCTTCATCCAATTTTAATTCCGACAACACTCGGAGGGAGGGGATTTCAATTTCAATAGGCAAAACTGCCTCCATTCCATAAACCAATGAAAAAGGCGTTGCCCAAGTAGAAGTTCTGACAGATATACAATAAGCAAAAAGAGCAAATGGTAATTTTTCATGCCAATCTCGGTAAGTCTCAACCATTTTCCCCATAATCTTCTTTATATTTTTATTAGCCGCCTCAACTGCACCATTCATCTTCGGGTGATATGGTGATGAGTTATGATGCTTAATTCTGAACTGACTGCAGACCTCTGTTATCATGCTATTATTCAAATTCAACGCGTTGTCTGATATGATCCTTTCTGGCATGCCATATCGACATATAATCTCCTTCTTTAAGAACCTGCTGACTTCGTGACATTGGCGTATGAAGCAGCCTCTACCCATTTGGTGAAATAATCAATGACCACAAAAATGAACCGATGACTGTTAGAGGCTTTTGGCGAGACTGGTCCAACGACATCCATGCCCCACATTGAAAAAGGCCATGGGGAAGTCATAACATGAAGCGGGGAAGGAGGCACATGGATCTTATCCCCATAAATTTGGCACTTATGGCACTTCTTGGCGTAACTGATGCAATCTCCCTCCATCGTAGACCAGTAGTACCCAAATCTTATGATCTGTCTAGCCATTGTAAACCCATTGGCGTGCGTTCCATAAACACCTTCATGGACTTCTTCCAGGATTTTCTTCGCTTCCACAGCGTCAACGTACCTTAACAGTATCTGATCCTTCCTCTTTTTATACAGGATCTCTCCATCTAAGATATAGTCATTAGCGAGCCTTCTCAACATTCTCTTGTCATTTTCAGTGGCTTGATCGGGGTATTCACGATTCTTCACATATCGCAGAATGTCATGATACCAAGGATGGTTATCTCTCTCCTCTTCTTCATCTATATTGCAGCAATGAGCTGAAGCATCACAAATACTCATCTGAATTGGCTTCATATCACCTTGTTTATTTATTCTGATCATAGAAGCTAATGTAGCCAAGGCATCGGCCATCTGATTTTCATCACGCGGGAGATAAAAGAAAGTGATGTCATCAAACTGCTCAATTAATTCCAAAACTAACTTTCGATAACTGATCAATTTGGGATCTCTCGTCTCCCATTCCCCTTTGAGCTGATAGATCACCCATGTAGAGTCTCCATACACCTCTAGCACCTTGATTTTACGATCTATGGCCACACAAATTCCCATGATACATGTCTCGTACTCTGCCATATTATTTGTGCAGTCAAAATCCAACTTGCAAGTAAACGAATAATGATCTCTATTCAGGGATATCAGAACTGCCCCAATTCCATTACCAACTTCATTTGATGCTCCATCAAAATTCAGTTTCCAAGAAGAATTTTCGGATGTGTCTTCCTCGGTAGTTGCCACATACATTAAATCTTTATTGGAAAAATCAAGGTTCAGAGGCTCATAATCTTTTAGGGCAATACTGGCCAGAAAATCTACTATGGCACTTCCTTTAATGGCCTTCTGGTTCACATAGACTATGTCAAACTCAGAAAGTAGAATTTGCCATCGGGCCATCCTTCCACTTAACGCAATTGATTCCATCATGTATTTTAAAGGATCTAGCTTCGAAATTAACCACGTCGTATGGTACAACATGTACTGCCTCAATCTCCGAGTGGTCCAAACCAAAGCGCAACATAATTTTTCAATTGACGAGTATCTCATTTCACACTCAGTGATTTTTTTACTGAGGTAATATATAGCCTTTTCCTTCCTTCCGGTCCCATCATGTTGGCCACGCAGACATCCCATTGAATTGTCAAATACTGTTAAATACAATATCAGTGGCCTATCAGGACTAGGCGGCGTCAGCACTGGAGGGTTGGACAAATAATGTTTAACTTTGTCGAAAGCTTTTTGGCACCCATCATCCCATATACCTAGATTGTGTTTCTTAATGAGACGAAATATGGGGTCACATTTCTCTGTTAGTTGTGAAATGAACCAGGCAATGAAGTTTAATCTTTTTAGGAAACCACGAACTTCTTTTTGAGTACGGGGTGGAGGCAGTTCCTGTATAGCTCTGACTTTGTCCGGGTCAACTATAATTCCTTTTTCACTGACAACGAAACCCAGTAATTTTCCTAATCTGGCTCCAAAAGTACATTTCGTCGGATTGAGTTTAAGTTGAAATTTCCTCAACCTTAGAAATAACCTCTTTAAGACTTGTAAGTGCTCATTTTCTGTTCGAGACTTTGCGATCATGTCGTCAACATAAACCTCAATCTCTTTATGCATCATGTCATGAAAGAGGGTTACCATATCCCTTTGATACGTTGCTCTTGCGTTCTTCAAACCGAATGGCATCACCTTGTAACAAAACGTTCCCCACAAGGTTATGAACGTAGTCTTTTCCATGTCTTCAGGATGCATCTTAATCTGATTATACCCCGAGAATCCATCCATAAAAGAGAATTGTGAGTAGCCTGTCGTATTATCTACTAGGGTATCAATGTGGGACAATGGGAAGTTATCCTTTGGACTAGCTTTGTTTAGATCTCTGTAGTCCATACACATCTGCACTTTTCCATCTTTTTTAGGGACGTGAACAACATTAGCTACCCATTCTGGGTAATTAACCGCTTGTAAGAAGCCAGCATCAAACTGCTTCTTGACCTCTTCCCTTATTTTCACTGCCACATCGGGTCTCATCCTTCGGAGCTTTTGTTGTACGGGCTTACACTCCTCCTTTGTAGGGACACGGTGTACCGCAATATCGGGGTTTAAACTTGGCATATCTTGATACGTCCACGCGAAGACATCTTTGAACTCTCGTAATAATTCGATAAGGTCCTGTCTTGTTTTCTCATTGATGCAAGTGCCAATTTTCACCTCTTTTCCTTCTTCCAAGGTCACGCTCTCAATTGTCTCCTGGTGAGGTAGAATCTGTTTCTCTTCCCGCTCTACCATCCTCAACAAGTATGGAGATAAACTATAATCCTCGTCATTTTCAAAATCCTGAGATCCCTCTAAGCACAAACCTTGCTCTAAAAGATATTCAGGGTCCATATCAGTACTACTCGCGTCATTGATATCTGGGGACCTGTTACAAATATGAAAGAATGTCCAAAAATGAATCTAAGAATAGCTTATTTGTAACATGACAATGAATAAAAAATAGAACAAGATATTTGCTCAAAGAGTGATGAAAATGCATTTCTCTGTTGAAATAACGATGTTTAAACATGAGCCTATTTCACAAAAGATTCTTATTGCTCTAGGCCGAAACAATAAGTATGTTCTGAACATTACTTTGAATTTGCTCTAAAAATTACAGGAATCTCTTCTGCAGTCCAATTGTTCAGCACACTTCTAGGCACGTAAGGGAGAATACTCAGTAAGTTTCCTTCTTCCACTTCTTCTCCAAGTATAGCATTAATGCTCAGGCTATTGAACATGTCTTCAAAATATTCTTCCCTTGTCATCCCGCTCTCCAGATAAATCATTCCTGCTGACACAAAAGTTTCGGATATGTGGGGAAAGCTCATCGGCTCCCATTTGATTTCTGCCCCACTTAAACGTGCTCTTCGTCTCTCTTGTCTCTTCTCTGCTTCTTTCCTCTTTTGTTTTGCATTCGGCTTATATCCCAAGCCAAAGTAATCCCGCTTATCAGTCAAGACTGGTACCTCGACCCCTCCATATAGATACTTTCTGAGTCCTCTTTCAGACAATGCTCCATTTTCAACGATCAATTGTAAACCCATTTTCGTAGCACTGGACACTTTGGGTATCAGGATCTTACTTCCCTCTATAATAAAAGTGGCATTCACAAACTCCAACGAACAAAAGAACACTCCAACGCCTCATCATCCTTCTCAATGTATGGTGCATCACTGGTAACAGATGCAATAATGTCCTCTTCCACGTTTATTATTATCAATCGACCCTCTATTATCAATTTTAACTTTTGATGCAATGATGACGGTACTGCCCCTGCCACATGAATCCAAGGCCTCCCTAAAAGGCAATTATAGGAGGGCTTAATGTCCATCACTAGGAAATCTACCTCATATGTATTCGGACCAATTAAAAGAGGTACTTCGATCCTTCCCATCACCTTTCTTTCAGTCCCGTCAAATGCTCTCACCATGTTCTGACACGTTTTCATGTGAGAGTTGTCTATTGATAGCTTATTCAATGTAGATAAGGGTAAAACATTCAGTGCTGACCCATTATCAATTAGAACCCCCGGCACAGTATACCCCTTACAATGGGTAGTGATGTGTAAGGCCTTAGTAGATCCCTTACCCCCCGATGGTATTTCATCGTTGCTGAATGAGATGAAATTGTCTGCGCTTATATTATTGATAAGGCGGTCTAGCTTGTTTACTGTGATGTCATTTGCAACATAGGTCTCATTTAACACCTTCATTAATGTGTTACGGTGTATCTCCGAGCTTAAAAGCAAGGTCAGTATCGAGATGCGAGCTGGCTGTTTGTGTAGTTGCTCCACGGCACTATATTCACTTTGCTTTAGGAATTTCAAAAATTCCTTTGCCTCATTCTCAACTATTGGCTCCTTAACAAGTAGCTCCTCCCCTTGCTTCAATAAAGATTTCCCTTTTACTAAATCAGCTTTAGTATGGAAACCTACATCCTGGGCTTCCCCTTACATGTTAACCTGGTTCTTCCCTCCCGGGATTGTCACATTACAATTATAACTCCAAGGTACCCTCTTGCTATCCTTATAAGGGAAAGCAACGGGTTTCTGTATCACTATTCTTGGTGCCATTTTCAATCCAACTTCATTTTCTCCGAGGTGCATACATCTCTCTTTTCTACATATTCAAAGAATTCCAGCTCTTTGTTGTCCATAAGTTCCTGTATTAAGACCCTAAATTCATCACATTCTTGGATTTCATGATCCTCCTCAACATGGAACTCATAATAGTTCCCTATTTTCTGGGGTCTGTTTCCCGAACTCTGCATGGTTAACCCTCTCTTCATTATTTCCTTCCAAACCTCTCTCAATGGTGTTCTTACTTCAGCCACAGTCATTCTAACTCTCTTCTCGGTATTCTCAATTACTGTATTTACCCCATTGTCGGCATGATTGGGTAAAGGATTTTCCCCGCCAGATGACTCATCGAATTTTATGATGCCCATTTCAAGGAGCTTTTCCACTAACCTCTTAAATACGGTGTAATTTTCTATCGCATGTCCTGTGATTCCCACACGTATTCGCATTGGACATTTTCGTTGTACCACTTGGGATACGGAGGTTGCATCAGTTTCAGGTAAACCGGGGATACAACATGTGCATTAAATAAAGTTTGATATAACTCCTTATACGTCACTGGAATGGATGTAAACTGGAGTTTCTCCGTATTCCGCTTTGTATCAGACTCTTGCTTTGATGAGGCTTGCTGACTCGCGTTTACTATTCTCGATTGATTCACAGTGATCAGTTTTGCATAACTCCTACTTACATTGTTTACTTCATTTTCTCTCTTTCGTGGGACCGACTTCTTGGTGCTCTCCCCAACTTCTATCTTTCCGCACCTTATTACATTTTCTATCATCTCACCGGATATTACTATATCCGAAAATCTCTTAGTTGCGCCTCCTAGCAAGTGATTGATGAAAGGTGCTTTCAGGGTATTGATAAACAACATGGTCGTTTTCTTCTCAAGCAGTGGCGGTTGAACCTGTGTAGCGATTTCTCTCCATCTTTGGGCATATTGCCTAAAACTTTCATTCGGCTTCTTTTCCATACTTTGTAAAGTGATTCTATCAGGCGCTATATCCGTCACGTGGCCATATTACTTCATAAAAGCTTGTGTCAAGTCTTTCCATGAACTAATTTGGCCCTGATTCAACTGGTTATACCATTTGGCCGCTGCCCAATCAGGCCATCTTGGAAGCAGTGGATTAATAACTGATCATTATGGATATATCCTGTCATCCTTCGACAGAACATTGTGATGTGAGCCTCAGGACAACTGGTCCCGTTGTATTTCTCAAACTCCGGCATCTTGAACTTTGGAGGAAGTACTAGGTTTGGGACCAGGCTCAGATCCTTAGCATCAATCCCACCATGATAATCAACATTCTCCAACGCTTTGAACTTCTCCTCAAGCTACTTGCAACGATCCTCTAGCTGCTTTGGGATATCCATTCTCGCCTTTTCCACTTTTACTGCCTCATCGAAATCGAGGACCCTAGGATTCGCCAAACTATCCTCAGGGTTAGAGCTTGAGCCTATTGGCAAATTCATCGGGGCTGAAGTACCATTTTGACACGGAGGTTTAATGTTAACAGATACCCTAGGTTGTGGTCTTTGAATGCCCGCCGGGGTAAAGCCTGGGGGAACAGAAGGGTCCTCATCATCGTTTCCAATACCAATCAGAGGACTCTTTCCTTTATTCGAAGCTCCAGCCAACATTTGTGCAAATTGGTTTATCATGTTTTTCTGGGATTCTAACATCTGATCTCTCATGTCTTGTTGTATTTTGGCTAACTACTCTTGCATCTGTAAATGCAGTTGCTCTTACATTTCCTTCTGCATCTATTCTAATTTCTCTAATCTTTGGTCCATGTCTCTCGTTTTCCTTCGCGTATTATAGTGGTGCTTAATCGGTGAACTTTCGCGAGTTTCCAGATTAACTAAAATAAATTTTAATCAATTAGAGATCTTTTTATGAAAGCTAATGTATATGATATGATGTAAATGCAAATGCATGAGATGAATACAAAAAGAAGACGTCAATTCTGATTCAATTCCATTTAGAAAACTTTACTTCAAAAAACAAAATCCCTTACATAAAACGGATTACATATATGGCTTAGCATTAGTGCTCAAAGTCTTCACTTTCCTAAGAAGGGAGGCTAACTCCTGCCCTCGTTCTGACACTAACTCCTATTTGGCACTCAGCACATCTGCCTGAACTTCCAGAGTCTGTAAGTAATCAGCCACTTCTCGTATTTGGATTATAGCTTCGCCCATGAGGTAATCTCTATCCTAGACCTGATCTTGAGATCGATGAAGTTGCTCGCTTAACTGACCGTTATGTACTTCTGGTCGTTCAATTCGGAGTTCACAATTCTGAAGTCTAGACTCCAGTTCTTCTACTTTTCCTTTCAAATCCTCGATCCTACTTAAGCTGGCCTTTAATTCAATCACCGAGTTTCGACTCCGATGCTGGTGTAGTGCCTTCTCTAACTCAGCTACCCGGGCCCTTAACATCTCCTTTTCATTTTGACTATCATCTAAGCTTTTCTCTAACCCAACCTCTCGTGCCTTAGTATCATGGAACTTCTTCTTCCACTGGTTAGTTTTAGCTTTTTCTTCTTGGATTTCTTGCCTCCACTGTTCAGACGTTTTACCTAAACCAGCCTTCTTCACTGATGCACGATATCTCTTGTAATATTCCTTCAAGCTAGCAAGGTCCTCTTCAACTTTTCTCTTTCCTTTTCTCAAATTCTCGGCCTCCGACTTTTGAACATCCACATCCAATTTCAAGTACACCTTTTCCACTTCCAACTGTTCTATTTTCTTTTCTAACTCCGAACTTTTCTTTTCAAAGTCTTGCTTTATAATTTCCAACTCAGAGGGGACCACTCGTAGATATTCCTCTATCAATCGAGCATCTTCTAGATTTGGCCTCAGAATGTTATCATTAACCCTTCTTATTCGCCATTAGTTATACCCAGGGGTCACCATCGGGTTTACAGTAACTCCTTCCATCCGGTAGGTTCGGTTCCAAGCATTACAAATCTCTCTAACCTTTTTCTTGTAATTATCCCCTTTATAACAAAACTCGCTCTGAGCCAGCCCCTGTGTTGCAGTTATGAATTGCCTCGACCTGTATTGCCTCGATACGAGGAAAGAGGCATAACCAATGCCTCCCTAAATCCCTAACAAAGGAACCCAATCATAATCTCCACACCGGAAAAGAATCTCACTGGGAACCATCTAAAGAGCTCTCCACTCGATATCATCCTCTTGGAGATTTTGAAGTATTGCCATCCATCTCTCCTCTGATATATCGTCCCTCCTCGGCGTAGCTGCTATTTCCTTCAAAGGAGAAAAATTTCGAAGGAAGGGTTGATAAGAGACCTTCTCCATCTTCCAGAAGGGGCTATTGAACCAAACTAATAAAAGCTGTGCACATCCAATAAATCTGCCTTCGCCTGCTCTTCGGCATGTATTCAAATATCTAAAAGTCTCAGCTAATATTGCAGGAACAGGTGTGATCCCTTTACCAAGTTGGTCAAATAAATTGGTAACTGCTTCGTCTATTTGCCTTAAATCCTTAGGGAAAACCACCAACCCATAAACACTCAAAGCAAAGACGTCGACTCTTCTCTTCATATCAGGATACGTCAGAATCAGCTCTCTCAAACTTACCCAAGGGATACACTTCCCATCACCCTTCTGCTAGACTCGAGCCACAACCCACTGCTCACTCATCCCGGTAATATTCATCAATCTCTTGACGAAAGTTGGGACATTGATGATTCTAGAATAAATCTTGTCGGTTTGAAACTTCGGACATCTAAGCAAAGTCGTATATTCTTCTATAGTAGGCGTTAAATCCATATTTTCGAAAGTAAAACAGCTGTAAGCAGAATTCCAGAATTGAGCCATGGCTCGGTACCTTAATATCAAGAAGATAAGACATATCACTATAATTATGATAGAATAACTGCTTCATCTCACCATCCCAATGAATCCACATCTCTTTCAGCTCCCTAAGATCATTCTGTGCTACACTAATACGGGTAAAGTCCTATAACTCTGATGTATACCCTTCCGCCAAACTGTCACCCTTCTCTAATTGTGTGTTCTCTGACCATTTCTGGGTAAACGCATTATACTCCACTTTATCAGAGAATTCTCTTTCCATGGCAAAACTTTCTATTTAGTAACTGAACCGTAAATCGACACCTTCTTTTATGGTAAAAATGATATGCAATCATTGTTAAAGAAAAAATAAAAGCAAATCAGAATCAAAAATAAAAATCAAAGCAATCAAGCACTTACTTCAGTAACCACTAGGTCTCGGTGTAGTTCTACTTAAGGCAGGCTCCTAAGGCATGCTATATGTGGGTTGGTTCTAGAGCAAAGGTACCTGAACCCGCAGATTCCTCGATCCTCACCCATTATAGGCTCATACGGACCAAGTTCAGTTCAGGGGAATACATTTCCCTATGACCATGCGGAGGTGAAAAACCTCACGAAGACATAGGTACAAATGTATCCCAGAAGTGATCCCCTAGCCCATGCGGAGGTGAAAACCTCACGAAGGCATAGTTTCTCACTCCCACTTAAGAGATGCACCCACAACGGTCATGTAATATGATGCGAAAACATATCAAAAAGTAAATTCAACAAGGACACAGAAGATGCAATGTGAAGATAGCAAATTTTTAGAAAACCAAATTTCAAATTTCGACAAGAAAACAGAAAATAATCAATTTACAGCTTGACTCTCATATTGGTCCCCAGTGGAGTTGCCAAGCTGTCGAAACCATTTTTTTAAAAACAGGGATTGACTTTCAAAAAACGAAAATTTGAAGTCGCCACCAATCCTTTTTTTGGTGTGATTGGGCCACCTTATAAAACATTTTGGTCTACGAATTTTTGAGAAAAATAGGCTCTGGAGTCAGTTACGTATGAGGAAGGACTAGCCCCTCCAATACGCCCAAAATCGGTACTTTATTGATTAGTTTATGTCTTAATGTCGAAAACTGAAGATTTGAAAAGATTTTAAAGCACGATCATCCTTTTTGAAACATTTGAGTAAATTAAACGTGAGTTAAAGACCATCTCGCTCCAAGGTAAAACGTCACGTCCAGTATCGTAGGACACAACGTTTTTGACCCCCGATTATGAGCTTGTCTTTTATTAAAAAATTCGTGCACTTTTTTTAAAAAAAAGGGTATTCATATATTTAAATCAAACGTAAAACCACAATCCAGAATGCTAGGGCATGATTTTTCGAATTTTTAAATGCAGAACAGTGCCTCCGCTTTTCAAAACTTGGAGAAATTCAATAAGGATATTTGAATATTTGAATCGAACAAAAACCGAAACCCAATACGATAGGGTACAATTTTTTGAGCTTCCAAATATCGAAAATTGCCATTGTTTAGGAGAAAATTTAAAGAATAAATCGATTAAGAAGGATATTCGAATACTTAAATCGAATAAAAAACGAAACCCAGTACGGTAGGGCACATTTTTTAAAACGATTAAGTATAGAAAATTGCCTTTATTAAAAACTATTTGGGAACAAAATGTTGAATAAAATACTTAAATCGAATAAAAAAACGAACCCAATACGGTAGGGCACTTTTTTTTTTAAACGATTAAGTATAGAAAATTATTTTTATGTTAAAAACAAGTTGAGAATACATTATGGAATAAAAGAACTAAAACGATTAAAATTTGGAGAGGAAAAAAAACCGATAAATAATGATGGATGACATAAAAATGACAATATGAGAATCATGCTAACCCTATATTAATAACAAAAAAATATAGTTTTTAATAAATAAAAAAAATGGAAACAACAATAGTCATAAATATGATAATATAATAAACATGACAATAATAGCAATATATCAATAGTATTACTAAATATAATAATAATAGTAAAATTAAAATAATAACGATGCTAAGTTAACAATAATGATAAATAATAAATAATAATAAGTATAATAAACTATATTTAAAATAATTAACTTTAATAGAATAGATAAAAAAATGAATATCATATAAAGATAGTTTTAAAAAAAGTAACCCAAAATAATAATATACAATGGTAGTAAAAAAGATGATAAAAATAATATAATAAGTTAATGATAAATAGCATTAGAAATAAAAATAATATTAAAAAAACGTAAGGATAATAGCAACAAATAATAAAGATAACAATAATTATATATGAAAAAGGTACTCGTATAAAAAGATACAGCAGTGGTATTTAATGATGATAAATAAATAATTAAGACAATAATAATATAAAACACCATAATAATGGAAACTATTTTAATTATTAAAATAATCATAATGAAACATAAATACGGGAATATTGAATTAATTAGCATAATAAATAAGGAATAAAAGTAAAAAAAAAAACCCTTCAACAACATTTTCCTTTCATTTTTCTCAAAAACCATTTGAAAAGCTCTCCAAATTCTCTCACCCCATCCAATTCTTCAGCAACCGGACCAGAGCTTCGTCCCCGTCTGTCGTTTTGCCGCCGTCGTTGGCCACCACGTGCAGTGGCCGAAGTTAAAAAAGTAAGTTTTTTTTTGTATTTTTATTCTTTTTAACAGATATACATAGTAAAGAGTGGTCAGATCCAAAAAAGAAATGAAAAAAAGAAGAAAAAAGAAAAGAATCAAAACAACAACCTTGGTAACTTTCGATTCTACAAAATTGCCTTGTATGTTTGCTGTCTTCCCGATTTGTGTGACCGTCTGAGTTCGATCTCTGCTTTTATTTGTTTTGGGTATTTAAAATCTTGGTATTTGGTGTTAAATCTTGTGTTTGTATTGAATCCATCTTTTTTTTTGCCTTGTTACAATCTTTGGCTTTTATAGCCTTTATTTTTACAGGTACAAAAATGAAATTATGGCGAAAGTGGAGCCATTGGAGCTGACATGGGCGAGAGGCGACATGGGGGAAACCGACGTGGGTGCGCGAACATGGAGGACGTGCGTGGGAAGGCTTGCGGCGGATGCAACAGAAAAGGGTGTTAGGGTTTTTCTCTTCTTTTTGATTTAAGGTTAAATATTTAGGTCTAGGGTTAATTTAGGGCTTGAGTAATTTGAGCTTCAAAATTGGGTTAATTTTATTTTGTTTTTGATTTGATTTTGAGTCTATTTTTAGTCTTTGAGGTTTGTTTTTGGTTTAAAAATTTGGGCTTTTATGGTAAATAGGCCCGGGCAAAAATTTGTACCCACAAAGATAATAATAATAATAATAATAATAATAATAATAGTAATAATATGTATTAAATGGTAAAAGAATAATAGTAACAATAATTTTTTTTAAAAATGATAATAGTAATAAAAATAAAAATAATAGTAGTGATAATAATAATAATAATAATAATAAATAGTAATAATAAATAGTAATAATAATACATTAATAATAATATGTTAATAACAATAAATTAATGAATTAATAACATAACAGTAAGTAAATAAACATAAAAATAAAATAATTATAATAGTAATATTAACAAAATAATAATAATAATAATAATAAAATGATAACAATGATATTAATAAAATAATAGAAAATAATAATACATTAATAATAATATATGTTAATAACAATAATAATATATAAAATAATAATATGGTAAAAAATAATAATAATGTATTAATAAGAATGATAATAATAAAATAAGATTATAATAATAGTATTAATAAAAATAGACATAAAAAGATAGTAATAATGGTAACAATAAGAGCGTTAATAATAATAATATTGAGATACAAAAAAGTAAATATAATAAAATATTAAAATAAAGTAATAAAAAATAATACTATATATAAATATATATACATATACGTATATAATAAAAAGTATACACTAATATATAATAATAATAATAACAATAATAATAATAATAATAATAATAATAATAGTAATATTGAAATATAAAAAGCAAATATAATAAAAATATTAAAATAAAGTAATAAAAAATAATACTATATACAAAATATATATGCATATACGTATATAATAAAAAGTATACACTAATATATAATAATAATATTTAATAAAGAAACAAAAATAAACAAGAAAGGACTAAAATTGAACTAAAAACAGAGTTTTGGGGCAAATTTAAAAGAAATAAAGGGAAAAGGATCAAAATGCAATACGCGCGTAATCTGGAAGGACCGAAACAGAAATTATTCCTTCCCCTCAAAACGCAGCGCGGCATGGGGGACCGAATTGCAGAGCATAACGAATTTCGGGGCCAAATTAAAATAAATAGAAACTTGATTGCAGAACAGAAAAAAGCGGAAAAGCCTAATGTGCAAATAGACCATTAAGTAAAAAACACGTGGATCCTGAGGCGGGTTCGGGTCGGACGAATCGGGTCATGGGTTAAGGGCCAAAACGACGTCGTTTTGGGGCTTATGGACGCCGGCTAAAACGATGTCGTTTTGCATGGTCTATATAAGTTAAAAAATGAGAAAAGAAAATCATTTGTAATCAATATTTTGAAAAAAAAGTTTCTTTCTTTTGTTTTCTCTCTGCAAGTACTTGTTCCGGCGAGGGTCCCGGCCACTCCCCGCCACCGACCACCGCGTACGGTGGCCGAAAATCTAAAAAGGTATTATTTTTTATTACTTTATTTTAATATTTTATTATATTTGCTTTTTGTATCTCAATATTATTATTATTATTAACGCTCTTATTATTACTATTATTACTATCTTTTTATGTCTATTTTTATTAATACTATTATTATAATCTTATTTTATTACTATCATTCTTATTAATACATTATTATTATTTTTACCATATTATTATTTTATATATTATTATTTTTATTAACATATATTATTATTAATGTATTATTATTATTATTATTATTATTTTGTTAATACTACTATTATAATTATTTTATTTTTATGTTTATTTACTTACTGTTATGTTATTAATTCATTAATTTATTGTTATTAACATATTATTATTATTAATGTATTATTATTACTATTTATTATTATTATTATTATCACTAGTATTTTTATTTTTATTACTATTATCATTTTTAAAAAAAATTATTGTTACTATTATTCTTTTACCATTTAATACATATTATTATTATTATTATTATATGTGTATATATATATTTATATATAGTATTATTTTTAATTACTTTATTCTAATATTATTATTATATTATATGTCCTCCTTTCTGTGTTTATTTATTTATTGTTTTATTATTAATTAATTTAGCATTATTAATTATTAATTATTATTGTCCTTGTTAATATGTCATCATTTTATTAATCTATGATTGTTACTATTGATAATATTTTATTATTTTTTACTTTGACTTGTCGTGTCATTATTATTATTATTTCTGTTATTATTCGTGTATATATTAATATTATTGTTATTTTTTATTCTAATATTGTATTTTAATATTTTTCATTAATTGTATCATTGTTTGTATTATTTACAAATTCCTGTTGCGAATAATATTATTTTCTATGTTTTTAATTAATTTTAATAAATAAGGCAACGTACTGATTTCAACACTAAGTCACTGATTTCATTGTTATGTTGGGTGAATATCATTGGCTCGTGTTAAAAACGAGACGTCCTCTAAAAAACCAAAATTTCAAATTCTCGTAATTCAATCGGATCGCGATTAAATATTAAATTAAACTTGTATTTTTTTAAAATTAATACAATGCGTATTTAACAAGATACCAATTTTGGGAGTCGCGAGTGTGCTAATACCTTCCTCGTGCGTAACCGACTCCCGAACCCAATTTTCCTCTGGATTTTCGCATAGACCCAAATTCGGCCTTCATTTTTGTTCAAGAATAAATTTTCTTTTCTAAAAAGAAGATTTATTAGGTGTCCGATCACACCTAGAAAAAAAATCGGTGGTGACTCCTTTTCTTTTTAAAATCGAAATTTATTTTCAAATTTTCAAATAATCGCCTCAACTAGCGATCAAAGCGAAAATTTTTACGTCGCTACACTCTCGAATTGTACCTTTTTTTGCGAAAATCGATGTAACTTAGCCCAAGCCTCCTTCTTGATATATTGAGGGTAAAATAGCTTATTGAATTCATTTTGGAACTCTTCCTAAGACCCAATTGCAGCCTAACCATGCTTTTCATATGTGGACTTACGCCTCCTCAAATAAGAGCAAAATCAGTAAAATATCAAGCAAAAATATTTACCTTAGCATCATCATCATTGATGCCCACAGTATGAAAGTATTGCTCCATCTCCCACAAGAAATTGTCAACTTCTCTTGCAAACCTTGCCCCATTAAACTTTTTTAGTTTGGGGACATCAATCTCTTAGTTTAGTATTGCACTCAACACCCATTTACCTATCAATAATTTGTTTTACTTGTAAGTTATCTCTTGGATTTTGTTTCTTCTCTCAATTAAGTTTCAGTTATTCTTTTTAGAATAAACATGTTTCTACATATTATTTTGATTTCATACTTTTGTAATTATTATTTTTCTCTTTTCTTTTTTTTACGTGCATACCTGTTTAAATGAAATACCTTTATATTATTATTACTACTATATGTATATATTTATAATATTACTAATAGTTTATTTTTTACATTATTATGTATATATCATGTAAATATTTTAATATTATATTATGTATACATTTTATATATATATATCTTTTAATATTGTATTTTTATTGTTTTGCATATGCCCTAATATTATATTGTTTATATATATATTTTTATTTCCCATATTATCTTACTTTATATATTTTTTAACTATATCATGTATATGCTACTACTATATATCTATTTATGTAGTATTATTAATAGTTGTTTCTAATATTATGATTATTTCTAATATGTATATATTATGTATTTACCTTCAATATTATATATCGTATATTTCTAATACTATTACGTTATTACTACTATTATATTATTATTATATTTTTACCCATTACTCTTTAAATACACTTATTTTACCTTTTACTCTTCACTCACTATATATATTGTTTACTTATCTATATATTCACATACATATATATAATTTCACACATCATTCCAAAATTTTTACTTGTAATATTACTATTAATATTATTATTATCTTCACTATACTATCATTCTTTAATCTTACATAATGATTGTTTATTTATTACTAGTTTTTTTTAATCTCAAATATTTCCTAGCTTATTCGTTATTGTCTTTTTATTCGTTTTATTCATTTATTTGTTACCTCGAAATAAGATTTTTTGCAAATAAGGCAATGCTTGGTGTTTGGAAATTTCGAGAAAGTAGTGCCCTAACTTATTGGGTTGCCACTTTTCGGTACCCTTCTAAGTTTTTTTAGAGGTTTTCTAAATGCAAGCCACTATCTTGGAATTTCAAAGCAATATGTCCTAACTTATTGGATATAGCGTTTTGCTGTTTCGAGATAGGAATTTCAAAAAAAGGATAACTTAATGTCAATACTTTGACGCTAGTGAATCCCAATTTTCAAAGTTAAAATATTTTAAAGAGGACTACATCTTAAATTTTTTCTTTCGACATTAAAGACATTTGATAATCAATTAGGTACCAATTTTTGGGCGTTACGAGGGTGCTAATCCTTCCTCGTACGTAACCGACTCCCGAACCCGTTCTTTTATTTCATGGACCAAAACTAATGATTTTAAAACAAAATGTTTTAAAGGTGATCCAATCACACTTAAAAAGATTGGTGGCGACTCCCGTTTTCGTTTTTAAAATCGATTCTCATTTTTCAAAACTCGATTTGAAAATGGTTTCGACAGCTTGGCGACTCGACTGGGGAAAAAATAAGAGAGTCAGGCCATGTAATTGATTATCTCTTGTCTTAATGTCGAAAATTAAAAATTTTAAAATTTAATCCTCTTTGCATTACATGTGTTTGTATTATTGCATGCTATATTTTGATCGATTGCATTTGCATGACCGTTGTGGTCACACCCTTAAGTGGGTGTGAGAAGCTACGCCTTCGTGAGGTTTTCGCCTCCGTGCAGGATAGTGGATCACTTTCGGGATACATCCGTACCTATGGTTTCGTGAGATTTTCATCTCCGTGTAGCCATAGGGAAATGTATTCCCCTGAACTGAACTCGATTCAAATGAGCCTATAATGGGTGAGGATCGAGGAATCTGCTGGTTCGGGTACCTCAAACTTTAGAACCAACCCCATGTCGAAGGACCATATAAGCCCAACTTAGACATTACCCTTATAAGTTATCGTTGAAATTTATTGATATCATGTGATACTGACTATCTCTTTTCTTGTGCTTGCATGTCATTTTGCATTTACAAAGATATCGGTTCACGGTCAGTTTCTAAGTTAGGAAGTTTTATTATGGAGAACGGACTTCTTGATAAAGTGGAAGGCAACGTTAACGTCCACAGATGGTCCGAGCAAACTCAACTAGAAAAGGGAGATAGTATAGCTGAGGGATACATATCGGAGTTGTCAGATTACACTCGTATTAGCGTCACGCAGAATAATCTCCAGGAGCTTAAGGCAATTTGGGATCAGTAGGGCAAAGAGACTAAGCAATTATTCTACGGTAACTATGGAGACTTACCTTACTTGCTTGATGTTCAGATAGACGAGCACTTATTCTGAGCCCTTACTCAGTTTTGGAACCCGGCGTACAGTTGCTTTACTTTTGGAGAGGTAGACATGGTACCTACTGTGGAAGAGTACACTGCTTTACTTCGTTGTCCCCGGTTTCAGAATGATAGGATCTATTCCCGAGCTCCTTGTGTCCCTACCTTTTGAAAGAAATTGATGATTATTACGGGGATGAGCGAGCAGTGAGTCACAGCCAGAATTAAAGAGAAAAGTGAGTGCAAGTGCATCTCGTGGGGCGCTTTGAAAAATTTGATTTTGACACACCCTGATGAGACAAAGAAGATAGATGTTTTTACCCTAAGTTTATATGGATTGATGGTCTTCCCTAGGGCTTTGGGATATGTGGATGAGGCAACCACGGATCTTTTTCATCGACTCAGTAAAAAGGTCACTTCTGTCCCTGCAATTTTGGCGGAAACATTTAGGTCTTTAGGTGCATGTAGGAGGGCTGGTGCTGGCAGGTTTATAGGGTGTGCTCAGTTGTTTTTGGCTTGGTTCTACAGTCATTTCCGGTTGATAGATAGGGTGGTTTGTCGGGTTTACTTTGAGGATTATTCACCGTTGAAAGATATAGTAGCTTCAACCAGGAGAGTTGATGTTCCAGAAGAGAATTGGATAGCGTTACTTCAGAACCTTCAGTCGAAAGATGTCGAGTGGAGGGCTCCGTGGATGATGTGTGGTGAGGTTCTTTACCGATGCGGTAGTTTTGATTGGGTACCCCTATTGGGGATTTGGGGTGCCATTGGCTATGCCCCTTTGCTCGTACTGAAGCAGCATGGATTGAGACAGTTCATACCAGCGACTCAGGGGTTGGCTCAAAGTGAGTTTGTATATAGAGGAGCCGATTACAAGAGGAGAGTTAGTGAAGTTTCTAGTGCTTGGAAGAAGACTTGTCGATTGAGAGGAAAAGCTATTAGCCCCGCTACGACACCGGAATACATAGAATGGAGAGGTAGAAGAGTTAATGATAATATCCCTAAGCCAAGTATGGAAGGAGCTCGACCAATAGAGGAATATTTGCAAGTAAGACCCTCAGAGTTAGAAATTATGAAACAGGAGTTCGAGAGACAAAGCTTGGAGTTCGAGAGGAGGATAGCAAAGCTCGAAGAAGAAAAGATGTACTTGAGTTTGGACGTTGATGTTCAAAAGATGGAAGTCGAGAAAGAGAGGAAAGAAAAAAGGAAGATTGAGGAAGATCGAGATGATCTAGGGAAACATTACAAAAGGGCACAAATAGCCTTGAGGAGGGCGAAAGTAGGAGGATCTTCGAATCAGTGGCAGAAGGAGGTCCAAGAAGAAAAGGCTAGAGCCAAGTACTGGGAGAGGAAATTCCAAGAAATGCAGGTGCAGAATTTGGCATTAGAGGAAGAGGATAAAGGATTGAAGACCAAGGTAATGGAACTTGGAAAATCCCTGCGTTGGCACCAAAACCATAATTCTACGGTCAAGTTAAAGGAGCTAAGAAGCAAGGTTGAAGATTTGGAGGTGGCATTGCATGACGGTGAACTCCGGGTTGAGCAGCTCAAGGCGCAAGAGGATTATCTGAGGGGAGAGCTACATCAGGCTAAAGAACAGGTCAGAAAAAGGGATCATGTCATTGGTGAAGCTATAGCTCAGATTCGAGAGGTTGCTGAGTATGTGCAAGATTTGGCAATTCGAGCTGATGTATTGAGTCTGATGTATTCATCATCGTCGGATGTAGGACGAAAGTTAGCCCTTTTATTAGATAGAGTTAAAGCTTTGGGCCTTAGGGCAAAATCGTATTTGTAATCCTCTTATATGTAAAGATATTCTTTTTCTAAATAAAATTTTCTAAATGAAGTTGAACCAGAATCGATATTCTTTTTGCATTCATGCATTTGCATCTCATAACATTTCATCACATCATTTGCATTCAAGGTTATAGAAAGACCCTGATTAGTTAAAGTTTACTTTCCAAAGAGGTAGAAAAGAGAGAGGTAGAAAAGAAAATCTGGAAATCACACACCCCTACGGCACTCGTACTAAAACTAAGAACATGGATCAAAGGTTCGAGCAATTACAAAAAGATATGCAAGATCAAATGCAAGAGCAGTTGGCCAAAATACAAAATGAAATGAGGGAGCAGATGCTAGAGGCTCAAAGAAACATGATGGCTGAAATGGCTCAGTTGCTAAGAGCCACTGATAAAGGAAAAGCTCCCATGGCAATCACTGAAGAGGAGAATGAAGGTCCTCCTCCGGGTTTTACTCCGCCTCATGTGCCCCCGCAAACCGAGGTACCTCCTAGAAGGCCATCTGTCACAGTAAGGCCTCAATATGGACCAGTGGATGCTGGAATCCCCATAAATTTCCCATCTGGGTTGGGAAATAATTTGGGTGATAGCTCGATCAACCCTATTACTCTTGATCTGGATTTAATGGAGAAGGAAAGAATGGCCACTAAATCCTCAAAATAATTGGAAGATCGTTGCATGTGGTTAGAGGAGAAGTTTAGGGTTTTAGAAAGCGCTGGCAATCATCATGGGATTGATGCCAAAGACTTAAGTTTGGTTCCAGATTTGGTGCTTCCTCATAAATTTAAGATGCCAGAGATTGAAAAGTACAACGGGACTACTTGCCCAGAGGCACACATAACAATGTTTTGTAGAAGAATGACTGGTTATGTGAACAACGATCAACTATTGGTCCATTGTTTTCAGGACAGCCTAGTGGGAGCGGCGGCTAGGTGGTACAAGCAGTTGAGCCGTGCAAGAATCAGTTCATGGAGAGATCTTGCACAGGCTTTCATGCAACAGTATAACCATGTGACTGATATGACGCCAGATAGGATCACACTTCAAAACATGGAGAAAAAACCTAATGAGAGTTTTAGGCAATATGCACAACGATGGAGGGAGGTGGCAGTGCAAGTACAACCACCATCGTTGGAAAAGGAAACCACCATGTTATTTATTAATACTTTGAAGGCGCCATTCATCACACAGATGATTGGAAGTACCATAAAAAGTTTCGCGGATATAGTTATGGCAGGTGAGATGATTGAGAATGCCGTGAGAGGCGGTAAAATCGAGAGGGAAGTTGCTAAAAGATCGGCCCCAAGGAGAAAAGACAATGAGGTAAACAACATGAATAACTTCAATTCCAGGGCAATCACAGTTGGACAACCTAAAACAGCTACGGGTGAGCAACAAAATACTCAAAGACAGGAATCGGGTATGAGACAGAATTTAGAGAGGATGCAATTCACTCCTATCCCTGTGACATATCGTGAGCTTTATCAAAGCTTATACGATGCACATTCCGTTGCTCCGTTTCACTTGAAACCGCTGCAGCAACCTTACCCCAAATGGTATAATACAAATGCTAAATGTGAATATCACGCGGGAATATCGGGACATTCAATTGAAAACTGCACTGGGTTCAAGGTCGTAGAGAGGCTCATGAAAATTGGGGTTGTGAAATTTGATAGTACCCCTGATACTGAAAGCCCGTTACCGGATCATGGCAATCAAGGAGTGAATGCCATTGATGAAACAATGAAAAGAAAAATCAAGGAAGACATTGCTGAGGTGAACACACCTATGAAGGTAATATGGAAGGAGATGGTGAAGAGAGGTATACTGACCTCTAGAAAAAGAGGAGAAGGAATAGAGAACCATTGTGAGTTCCATTGGGAGGTGGGTCATATGATCCAAAACTGTGAAGAGTTCAAGGTCATGGTACAAGGCCTTATAGTTAACAAAGAGTTGCAGGTTTCTGAGGGTAGTTCTTATGAAGGACAAATATGTGTGCTGGAGAATGAACGACAAAGAACCAACCAACCGAGAATTATTATTTCCTTGCCAGGGAATAATGAGGAGGGGTCGCAAACTAGGCCCAAAATAGTCATCCATAACCCTAATCCTTTCCCTTATAAGGATGACAGGAGGGTGCCATGGAGCTATGACTGCAATATAACAATACATGAGGGGGAGAGTATAGCTAGCGCGTCTAGGGGCACGCAAAATGAAGGTTCTCATACATGAAGTGGGAAACGTTATGACGGGGGGAATATCAGAGTAGAGCCCGCAAAGATGAAAGATGTCAAGGCTGAAAGGGAAAAGGAAACTGAAGTACTCATCAACGAGCCGGTAAAGGAGGAAGAGGCTAAGGAGTTTCTAAAATTCCTGAAACATAGCGAGTATAGCGTGGTCGAGCAATTGCGCAAGCAGTCGGCATGTATATCAGTGTTAGCCCTACTCTTGAGCTCTGAGGTGTATTGAGATACGTTGTTAAAAGTGCTTAACGAAACATATGTTACCCATGACATATCCGTTAACAAGCTAGACCGGTTAGTAAACAACATCAGTGCTGACAATTTCATTTATTTTAACGATGATGAAATTCCACCTGGGGGCATAGGGTCAACCAAAGCCCTACACATCACTACTCGGTGCAAAGGATACACACTTCCAAGTGTACTCGTGGATAATGAGTCTGCTTTGATCGTCCTGCCGCTATCCACCTTGAACAGATTGCCCATTGACAGTTCGCATATGAAAACATGTCATAGTGTGGTAAGAGCCTTGATGGAATTGAAAGAACAGTAATGGGGCGAATCGACATCCCTTTGGAGATTGGGCTGAATATGTATGAAGTTGATTTCCTAGTGATGGATATCAAGCCCTCCTACAATTGTTTATTGGGGAGACCATGGATACACTCGGCAGGAGCGATGCCCTTTTCATTGCACCAAAAATTAAAGTTAGTGATGGATGGTCGCTTAATAACCATCAATACGGAAGAGGACATCATAGCGGTAGTTACCAGCAAGGCCCCTTATGTTGAGGCAAATGAAGAGGCTATTGAATGTTCTTTCCACTCTTTAGAGGTCATTAATACCACCTTTATTTTGGAGGGAAGCAAAGTGTCGGTACCCAAAATGTCTGGAGCCATGAGGATGGCCCTACAAATGATGATGGGGAAAGGAGCATTGCCGAGAAAAGGGCTAGGAAGACAGTTGCAAGGGAGGTTCAAATCCCAAAACTAATTGAGAAGAAGGACCGCTTTGGCTTGGGCTTCACGCCAGACCACAAGCACAAGAGGCAGGAAATAGAGAAGTGCCAAGCGAGAAGAAAGACGTGTTTGAATGGAAGAGAAGTGGAGTGGGAACCGATGACATTCCCACCTATATCCAAATCCTTCAAATCAGGAGGACTGCTGATAAAGGAAAGTCATCAAGTTAATGCTGTACACAATGAAGGTTTGGAGCAAGGAAGCCTCGAGGGCATTCGCCCTTACGAACCGGGGAGCTTTCTGAATAATTGGACTGCGGAAGACCTTCCTGTAGTCTTTAGGAATTTTTCAGAGTAATTCTAAAAAAATGTCTGTTACTTTAGGGCCTAGGAGTAGTAAGATTATATTCGTGAAATAGGCTTATGTTCATCTATAATTATTTAAATAAAATATAACTTTTTATCAATTTAAACGAGTATCGCTCTATTTTTATCGACCAATATTCCTTCAAATTCTAGCAATTCTTATTCTTTTATTCATAGCACATAAACAATCATTCTTTGATTCATTCATTCTTTGTATATTCTTTCATACCCCCACAGGTCCCTAGATATCAATGATATGAGCGCTGATACTACAGCTCCTAATTTCTCTGGCGAGCAAGACATGTGTTTAGAGGAACCTCAGGATTTTGAAGATGTTCAGGATTGTGACGTATCTCTCGATCTGTTAAGAATGGTTAAGTAGGAGGAGAAACAAATCATGCCACATGAGAAAGAGGCAATAGAGAATATAGCCCTAGAGGAAGGGAAGGAGTTGAAAATTGGAACCCTAATTGGCGTGGACACAAGGCATGGTCTGATTGAGTTGCTTCGAGAGTTCAAGGATATCTTCGCCTGGTCATATCAGGATATGCCTGGATTGAGTACTGACATGTGGTACATCGTCTTCCGATAAGACAAGATTGTAAGCCAGTCCAACAGAAGTTGCGAAGAATGAGGCCAGATATCGTTTTGAAGATAAAGGATGAAGTCAAGAAGCAGTTTGATGCAGGATTCTTGCAAGAAGTGAAGTACTCCGAATGGGTAGCTAACATTGTGCCAGTCCCCAAGAAGGATGGAAAAGTACGAATGTGTGTTGATTACAGAGACTTGAACAAAGCAAGCCCAAAAGATAATTTTCCTTTACCCCACATTGACACTTTAGTAGATAACACAGCGGGATATTCATTGTTCTCCTTTATGGATGGTTTCTTAGGATACAACCAGATAAAAATGCATCCAGAGGACATGAATAAAACCACCATTATAACCTTGTGGGGCACCTTTTGCTACAAAGTAATGCCATTTGGACTAAAAAACGCAGGGGTAATGTACCAAAGGGCCATGGTGAACTTGTTCCACGACATGATGCATAAGGATATCGAGGTATACGTTGATGATATGATTGCCAAGTCGTGTACGGAAAAAGAGCATATTGAGGTCTTGAGGAGATTGTTTGTAAGGTTGAGAAAATTTCAGCTGAAGCTTAATCCAGCAAAGTGTACCTTTGGAGCCAGATCCAGAAAGTTGTTAGGCTTCATAGTCAGTGAAAAAGGAATTGAAGTCGACTCAGACAAGGTCAAAGCCATACGAGAATTACCTCCACCACGTACTCAGAAAGAAGTTTGAGGATTCCTAAGAAGGTTGAATTACATTGCTCGGTTCATTTCACAACTAACCGAGAAATGTGATCCTATCTTTTGCCTCCTCAGAAAGCACAATCAAGGTATTTGGGATGGGGAATGCCAGAGTGCTTTTGAAAAGGTCAAGAAGTATTTGTTGAATGCTCCGATATTGTCTCCACCCAACCTAGATAAACCATTAATACTGTACTTATCAGTGTTCAGTAATTCTATGGGATGTGTGCTTGGCCAGCATGATGAGTCAGGGAAAAAGGAGAAGGCAATTTATTATCTCAGTAAGAAGTTTACTGACTGTGAGATGAGATATTCACCAATCAAAAAGTTGTGTTGTGCGCTGATTTAGACAACTCGGAGATTAAGACAGTACATGCTATACCATACCACTTAGCTCATCTCAAAACTGGATCCGTTGAAATACATGATGGAGTCAACAGCTCTAAATGGGAGAATGGCGAGATGGCAAATTTTACTTTCGGAGTTTGATATAGTCTACATAAGTCAGAAGGTTATAAAAGGAAGTGCGGTAGCGGACTTCTTGGCTAGTAAGGCTCTAGAGGATTATGAGCCACTAAACTTCGATTTTCCAAATGAGGAGTTGATGTGTATAGCAATGACTGAAAATTATTCTTGGAGGCTCAATTTTGATGGGGCTTCTAATGCAGTCAGAAATGGAATTGGGGCAGTCTTGGTATCTCCGAATGGCGATCATTATCCTTTTATGTGCAAGTTGGACTTTGATTGCACAAACAATATGGCTGAATATGAAGCATGCATCATGGGACTTCAAGCAGCTATAGAGCGAGGTATAAAAACTCTAGAAGTATATGGGGATTCGGCGTTGGTTGTTTATCAGCTTAGAGGTGAATGGGAGACAACGGACCCTAAATTGATTAGTTATTAAAAGGTAGTTTTGGGGTTACTTGAGGAATTTGATAGCATCACCTTCAATTATCTCCCACGAGACAAAAATCAGATGACAAATGCTTTAGCAACCTTGGCCTCAATGATCAAGGCAAATAAAGAAGAAGAAATGAAGCGAATTCAAATGAGTGTTTACGAGGCTCTAGCTCATTGTTGTAACATTGAGAGGGAGGGAAATGACAATAACCCTTAGTATCAAGATATATTGTGATACGTGAGAGATCGTAAATACGCTGAACAGGCCAGTGAAAATGACAAATGAACCTTGAGGAGGTTAGCTTGCGACTATGTTTTAGACGAAGATATCCTGTACAGAAGACGAAAAGACCAAGTACTTTTGAGATGTGTCGATGCTGTGGAAGCTAAGTTAATTCTAGAAGAAGTTCACGAAGGTGTATGCGGGACGCATGCAAATGGGTTCACGATGGCAAGGCAAATCATGAGGTTTGGCTATTATTGGGCCACTATGGAAGGGAATTGCATCAGTTACACTAAGAAATGCCATAAGTGCCAGATTTATGGGGATAAAATTCATGTACCACCTTCACCTTTGCATATTATGACTTCTCCATGGCCCTTTTCCATGTGGGGCATGGATGTTATTGGACCAATATCACCGAGAGCTTCGAATGGACATCGGTTTATCTTTGTAGTAATTGACTACTTCACAAAATAGGTAGAGGCTGCTTCTTATGCGAATGTTACTAAGTCAGCTGTGAGTCGATTCTTGAAGAAGGAGATTATTGTCGGTATGGAATGCCTGAGAAGATCATATCCGACAATGCATTGAACCTAAACAACAAAACGATAGCAGAGGTTCGCGACCAGTTCAAGATCAAGCATCACAATTCTTCCCCTTATCGTCCAAAAATGAATGAGGCAGTGGAGGCCGCCAACAAGAATATTAAGAAAATAGTGGGGAAGATGACTGAGACGTATAGAGATTGGCATGAGAAGTTGCCATTTGCACTCTTAGCCTACCAAACATCTGTCAGAACCTCTACTGGGGCAACTCCATTCTCGTTAGTCTATGGGATGGAAGCAGTATTACTTATTGAAGTAGAAATACCTTCTCTTCAAATTTTGACAGAAGTAAAGTTAGATGAAGCTGAGTGGGTTCAATCCCAGTATGACCAATTGAACTTGATTGAAGAAAAGAGGCTAAAAGCCATTCGACATGGTCAGATGTATCAGAAGCAAATGATGCAAGCTTATGACAAGAAAGTTCGACCAAGAGAATTCCATGAGGGAGACCTTGTACTGAAAAAGATCCTTCCTATTCAAAAGGATTTTAAAGGAAAATGGATGCCGAATTAGGAAGGGTCGTATGTCGTGAAGAAAGCTTTCTCCGGTGGTGCATTGATCTTAGCAGAAATGGATGGGAAAAGTTTACCTAATCCAGTGAACTCGGACTCAGTTAAAAAATACTTTGTCTAAAGAAGAAGAGAATCTAAGGTGAAAACCCGCAAAAGGCGCCTTGAAAAAAAAATCAAAAACAAAGAGGCCAAGGTGAAAACCCGCAAAGGGCACCTTGTGACCAAAAGGGTTTTGAGTTGAAAACCTGAAAAGGCAGCTCAAATTTTGAAGAGTACACAGTGATCTTGTTACAAAGAGCAAAGAATGCTACAAACTGGGGCATCAACAGAGTACTTGGGATCTTTTAAACACATTTTGAACTCAAGAAAGACTTCATGGATCTGGTGTATAGGCACTCAAGCGGTGATATCTAGATGATCTAACTTCTATCTTGTTTTCCATCTTTAGATTCTACTCCTTCCTAAAGATAGGCCTTCAGATTAATTTTCTTTGTATTCTTTCTTCTTAATTCATTCAAATCCAATTATTCTTAAAGATTTATTCATCTTCCATGTTGCATTGAAATAATGATAGATGAATTAAATATGTTTACAAACAAAGTTTTGAGTATTACTCTGAAATTTCTAGACAATACAAGAAACGAAAATAGGACAATTGTTTGAGAAATTCACGTAAGTAAATGATAAAGGAACTCGAGGAATTTCTTTCGTCCAGTCTAAAGGGAAAATGAACAAAATCAGTGATTCAATTTTAAGAAAAGATTGTTTTACAAACATCCTCAGTGGATCGTAGCATTGGAGGAAGGGTACAGGCCTACAAGCTGAGCGTGAATGAAGCTTTGAGAAAAGAAAGGCAAATGAAAGAATGACTGATGACGTCTAGGATAGGGGTCATATTCATGACATTTTGCATCATAACATGTTTAATTAGGAACATTTGACTCACTTCGAGCATAGCATCCTAAATTATCAAGCATAATCATTTTTATAGGTTATCGGAGACGGCACGCTTTAAAACCCAAAACAGTAGGGTAATAGGCTACGGCATAGCAGATCTGACCTTCATCGGGGCAGATCTAAGATGACAGATCTTATCTCTCTGTATTCGGCGGGGAGCATATCGAAGATATAGTTGATTTGGCTTTCACGTGTTTACGATGAAGCAAATCTAAGATGATTTGTCGTCTCTGAATTGTCAGAGAATGAATCAAAGTTTGGCATCTTCACTTTGATGGAGAGCAGACACATAGCAGATCTGACCTTCAGATGTTTATGCTGAAGCGGATCCAAGATGGTTTGGCATCCTTGTGTTTACAAGGAACAAATCGAAGACATAGCTGATTTGGCTTTCACGTGTTTACGTTGAAACAAATCTAAGATGATTTGTCGTCTCTGTATTGTCAGAGAACAAATCGAAGTCTGGCATTTCCACTTTGATGGAAGGCAAACACATAGCAGATCTTACCTTCAGATGTTTACGCTGAAGCAGATCCAAGATGACAGATCTTATCTCCATGTATTCGGTAGGGAGCAGATCGAAGATATAGCTGATTTGGCTTTCATGTGTTTACGATGAAGCAAATCTAAGATGATTTATCATCTTTGTATTGTCAGAGAACAAATCGAAGTCTGGCATTTCCACTTTGATGGAAGGCAGACACATAGCAGATCTTACCTTCAGATGTTTATGCTGAAGCAGATCCAAGATGACAGATCTTATCTCTCTGTATTCAGCAGGGAGCAGATCGAAGATATAGCTGATTTGGCTTTCATGTGTTTTTGATGAAGCAAATCTAAGATGATTTGTCGTCTCTGTATTGTCAGAGAAAAAATCGAAGTCTGGCATTTCCACTTTGATGGAAGGCAGACACATAGCAGATCTTACCCTCAGATGTTTACGCTGAAGCAGATCCAAGATGACAGATCTTATCTCTCTGTATTCGGCAGGGAACAGATCGAAGATATAGCTGATTTGGCTTTCACGTGTTTTCGATGAAGCAAATCTAAGATGATTTGTCGTCTCTGTATTATCAGAGAATGAATCAAAGTTTGGCATCTTCACTTTGATGGAGAGCAGACACATAACAGATCTCGCCTTCGGATGTTTATGCTAAAGCGGATCCAAGATGGTTTGGCATCCTTATGCTTACAAGGAGAAAATCGAATCATAGTTGATTTGGCTTTCACGTGCTTAAGTTAAAGCAAATCTAAGATGATTTGGCATCTCTGTATTGTCAGGGAACAAATCGAAGAAGCAGATTTGGCGTTTCTGTGTTCGACGGAGAGCAGATTGAAGATATCAACATAACAGTCATGAGTTTGCAATGAGCAGATTGAAGAAGCAAATTTGGCGTCTCTGTATTAGACGGGGAGCAGATCGAAGATAATAGATTTGGGATCTGTAGTAGACGGGGGGAAGATCAAAGATAGCAGATATCGCCTTCCTGAGTTGCAATGAAGCAAATTGAAGCCGTCAAGAGGCCATTTAAAGAAGATCAAGTACCAAGAAATTAAAATTCGGTGAGACTAAGAAAAATTGGCCATTTTGGAGTCTTTACTCCATTCTCATTACACGACAATGAGCAAAGAGGGGCAGCTGTAATGGCTAATTTTTGGCCCAAGCAAACAAGCAAAAAATAAAATCCACATAACCAAATTCCAAGTCCATTTACAATGTTAAACAGCCTAAAAATCAAAACTACCCAATTACAATAACTAAACCTACCCAAACCCAATACCCAAAACCAGCCCAAATTAGAACTACCCAAACCTAAGCAATTTATAGCAAAGAAAAGTGGTGATGAACCCTAGCCATCACCCCACCTTGGCCACCTACGTCACTACCAGTTGTCTGCCACCAGCACACCCACTTGCCTTCACCACTCTATACCTGCAAAAGAAGACAAAAAAAGGACAGCAAAGAAAAACACCAAAAAATAAAATTCTTTGTATTTTTTCTTTGGATTTTGGGCTATATAAAGCCCTATGTTCCTTGTGCCATGGGGGGGGAATCGATTGTATTTTGGAGAGAAGAGATTGTATTAGAGGGGGTTGTATTACAGAGATTTTTGGGAGAAATAAAAAGGAGAAAACAAGTTCAAAAGGTGTTTGTCCTTATTTTTATTTATTTATTTTTTGATCTTCTTTCTATTCGTTCATTTTATCTATTTTACAAATATTTTTAACAAAAAAAAAACTTGCAAAAAAAATATAAAAAAGGGAAAGAGGGAAGGAACTTACCGGTGTTCAGTTTTCCAACATCGTGGACGACCGAGGAAGCCACCGCTGAAGATCGGTGGCCGAAAACCGAATGGGTTCTTGAGTTTTAGGGTGCTTCTCATTAATTTTTGAAGGTTTTTGGATCGTTTTAACCCCAATTCTGGGCTCTACTCGAGAAGAGAAGCGAAAAAGGCCTCGAAAGATTTTTCGGCCACCGTGGACGGCGGCGTCGCCGTCGGTGGCTGGGGACCGGTGTGACGGTTGATGGCCGGTCCGATGACCGGAGGAGAGGAAGGGTTGAGAGAGTTGAGAGCCTTCTCTCTATTTTGAAAAATGAATGTAGGGTGGTAGGGTGATGTTTTAACTCTTTTTTTTGTTATTTTTTTAAAAAAAAAGGTTTTTTTATGATAAAAAAAGAAAAAGAAAATAAAGTATGGTTTTAATTAATAATAAAACAAAATAGTATGAGGAAGTAGTTTTAATTAACAATAAAACAAAATTGTATGGGAAAATAGTTTTAATTAACAATAAAACAAAATAGCATGGGGAGTGTTTTTGATTAATAATAAAATAAAGTAGCATGGGGGAGTGGAATCAGCTTTTTGCTTGGGACCATGCATGTTACCTTTAATTGGGTAATTTACGCAATTGGTCCCCTCCTTTGTGCTAGCCTTCAATTGGGCCATATTTAAGTTTTTTATATTATTTTAAATTGGCCCTGCAGTCTGTGTGCTATTTCGATTTGCCCCCTTTGCGCGGTATTTTAAGATTTGGGGCATTTTTAATTTTAGATCTCGGACATTTATACGCAATTAATTTTAGCCCAAAATTCTGTTTCAATAATTTGTTTTACTTGTAAGTTATCTCTTGGATTTTGTTTCTTCTCTCAATTAAGTTTCAGTTATTCTTTTTAGAATAAACATGTTTCTACATATTATTTTGATTTCATACTTTTGTAATTATTATTTTTCTCTTTTCTTTTTTTACGTGCATACCTGTTTATATGAAATACCTTTATATTATTATTACTACTATATGTATATATTTATAATATTACTAATAGTTTATTTTTTACATTATTATGTATATACCATGTAAATATTTTAATATTATATTATATATACATTTTATATATATATCTTTTAATATTGTATTTTTATTGTTTTGCATATGCCCTAATATTATATCGTTTATATATATTTTTTTATTTCCCATATTATCTTACTTTATATATTTTTTAACTATATCATGTATATGCTACTACTATATATCTATTTATGTAGTATTATTAATAGTTGTTTCTAATATTATGATTATTTCTAATATGTATATATTATGTATTTACCTTCAATATTATATATCGTATATTTCTAATATTATTACGTTATTACTACTATTATATTATTATTATATTTTTACCCATTACTCTTTAAATACACTTATTTTACCTTTTACTCTTCACTCACTATATATATTGTTTACTTATCTATATATTCACATAAATATATATAATTTCACACATCATTCCAAAATTTTTACTTGTAATATTACTATTAATATTATTATTATCTTCACTATACTATCGTTCTTTAGTCTTACATAATGATTGTTTATTTATTACTAGTTTTTTTTTAATCTCAGATATTTCCTACCTTATTCGTTATTGTCTTTTTATTCATTTTATTCATTTATTTGTTACCTCGAAATAAGATTTTTTGCAAATAAGGCAATGCTTGGTGTTTGGAAATTTCGAGAAAGCAGTGCCCTAACTTATTGGGTTGCCACTTTTCTCGTTGAATTCGAATAATTAAGTACCCTTCTAAGTTTTTTTTAGAGGTTTTCTAAATGCAAGCCACTATCTTGGAATTTCAAAGCAATATGTCCTAACTTATTGGATATAGCGTTTTGCTATTTCGAGATAGGAATTTCAAAAAAGGGATAACTTAATGTCAATACTTTGACGCTAGTGAATCCCAATTTTTAAAGTTAAAATATTTTAAAGAGGACTACATCTTAAATTTTTTTCTTTCGACATTAAAGACATTTGATAATCAATTAGGTACCAATTTTTGGGCGTTACGAGGGTGCTAATCCTTCCTCGTACGTAATTGACTCCCGAACCCGTTCTTTTATTTTGTGGACCAAAACTAATGATTTTAAAACAAAATGTTTTAAAGGTGATCCAATCACACCTAAAAAGATTGGTGACGACTCCCGTTTTCATTTTTAAAATCGATTCTCATTTTCCAAAACTCGATTTGAAAATGGTTTCGACACATGTTTAGTTTTTCTAAGAAATTAAAAATTTCATGGCTTAACTTATACATTTTATTAAGATCAACGTTTAGTCATAATTTAGTTGACAAAAAATTATTGAGATAATATAATTTTATTCATACTAAAGCTAACATAATTAAACAAAAATTTAAAATTTTGAGAAAACTTTACTTAATTATAATTTGATAGGAAAAATAATTTTTGAAGAAAAAGAAAAATTCAATTTCTAGTCCCCCTTCTTAAAGTTAAAGAAGTTAAACAATGTCCTCATTGTTTGAAATCAAAGAAGTGAATGTGAATACACCAAGTAGGATCCCAAGAAATGGAGGTGAGTCAAATTTGACTGCTCAAGTACCAAGCCTTTCCTTGATAGATCCAATCCCAGACATGTATATTCCTATTACCACACTTCTTATTTTTCAAAACTTTAAGAATTAATGAAAAACTTCCTTAATTTTATTAATCCTTTCAATTTAATGTTTTATTATGCAAAAGATGAAAATAAAGTACTAAAAAGAAAAATCCTAAAATTTAAAGCATCTTAAAAAAAAGAAAAGAAAAGTAACCCCCCCTTTTTTTATTTGCAGACTCGTCAGTATTTGACCTATCTTTTGCTTCATCATTCTTGTTCTTGCCTGAGTCATCTTGTTCCTTCCTTGATATTGAAGTCCATGGCTAAAATATAAACTCTAGAAATTCAAACGGAAAACAAACGGGTTGTGAACTATTTTCTTAAATGCATTTCTGAATGAATCATCTTGCATTTTTGAGTATCTCCAAAAAGCCTGTTGTTGCCATTGCATGTTTTGCAAAATGTCCATTATATTTGATTGTTCACTCCGTGGAATGGTGCTAGCTGAAGGGACTCTAAGTGTCGGAGTTAGAAAATATGTTAAGCGTGATTTCGGTTTTGGTAGGTGGGTGAGTAGCCGACAATAAGGTTTGGAGATGGAGGGGCAGTGGTTTTAAGGATGGTTTAGGTGTGGTGGTTGGAATCTTCAAATGAAGGTGTTCGGGGCGGTGATTTAGGGAGTTAAGGGCTGCAACATTAAAGGGTTAAGGGAGATGTATTATGCGACTACTTGAAAGTGGCGGTGGAGCAAGGTAAGGGCTACAGGTTTGTGTGACGGTGATGGTGTGTGTGGCTACAAATGTGTGCGGAAACAAGGTTTGTAACACCTCTTACCCGTATTCGATGCTAGAACAGGGTACGAGGCATTACCAGACAGAAACACAAGCAAACATACATTCCAAGTTGTAAATTTGGCACCAAATTAAAACTTTTTAACAATCAATCACATCGTCCCAAAAACGAGCCTACGAGACCCAAAATGTAACACCCCTTATCCGTATCCAAGGCTGGAACAGAGTACGAGGCATTACCAGACTTAACAATACACATAGACGAAAACTGGGCCATAAAATTTCATTTAATTCAAAACTTTTCGAACACATGCATAACAAACAAAGCTAACTATATCATCACATCAAAACATAGGACATGGCACGATTAATTAAACTTATAAACCATAATGGATAAGGACCACATCTCATGATTTTATATGATAACTCAAAGCAGACTGATACGTATGGTCAAAATCATAATAAAAATACATATCAGAAACCAACTTCCTATACATGCCACTCACTTGATATTTCTAATATTTGAATTAATTTTCCCAAAAATGATAGTTTGATAGTGTGATTTTGCCTCTGACGATCTCCAACACCGAGCTAACCTGCCAATACTAAAGAAATGGAGAGGATGGGTAAGCTTTACGCTTAGTAAGTTCATACGAAAATAATAAGCAATTATTACCATGCTTTTCAAGATAAAACACTATAATTGTACAATTACACATATTCAGGACAGGCAGTTTTCTGGAGTCCCAGTGTTAAAAAAAATCATATCTCAAGTTAAAAAACTCTAAATCCAATTCCGTAAATTTTATATGAAACTAGACTCATATTTCTACTTACTAATTTTTTTCTAGAATTTTTGGTCTGGCCATTTAGTACAGTTTATTAGTTAAAGTCTCCCCTATTTCAGGGTATGACTACTCTGACCCCTGTGCACTACGAACCGAATTTCTCTATGTACAGAATTCCAACGACCATGCCGTTTCATTCTCTTAAAATTATATTCAATAAGGAATCCATGCATGTAAGGTATGACTCTCAATAATTTTTGTACAATTTATGGTGAATTTCTAAAGTCAGAACAGGGGATCTTGAATTCATTCAGACCCTATTTCACAAGAATTCAAATATCACACAATATAGAATTCTTTTGCTTCCTCTGTTTCTTTCATGTGAAAATAGACTCATTAAGATTTATTTTCATAATTTTTTTAAATTTAATTCAACTTACACAATTTTTGTGAATTTTCAAAGTCATGCACTGCTGTTGTCTAATACTGTTTTACTACTAAAGTTCACTTTTACACAATTTCACTTATAAATCCATTCCATTTTACTGAGGTTCGCTCAAATATTGAACATATTACTCATAAATTCAAATAAACATATACTTGCACTTGTTCATCACATAATCATGCATTTTCATTTAATCGATTTTCCATTGAACTCATCGGAATAATAACAGATACACAATTGCCTGCACATTTTCCCATTTCCACACTTGTAGCCGAAGCTATCTGGTACGCATAGTAGCCTGCACTTAGTACTACACATGCGACCAACAGTCTGGTACACGTAGTAGCCTGCACTTAGTACTACACACGTGATCACAGTTTTCGGGTACACATAGTAGCCTGCACTTAGTACTACACATGTGACCTCACAATAGATCATTCGTATCGTTTTTATTCCGAAGGTTCAATCGGGAAATTCCTCACTTTTCAACATTTTACTAAATTGTCCGTAATCAATTTAAATTCATAATTTACATAAAATAACCATTTGATAGGCAGCCACATTTCATATGATATCAAAATATAATAACATAAAAAGAATCGATAGATTATTTATGTACGGATTTACTCGAAGTGTCGATCTGACTATCCATGGTACCAATTGTCCATTCATAGTATAATGAGACACAACTCAAATATCAAATTAGCTTTTAAGAATTTACATAACATATATCACATATTTCATATATCACTTGTCATGTATCTTCATTTTCTTGCATTTCATGTAACATTCTTTCATGTCATATTTCCGCATCATAAACACCATTCCATCAACTTTTCCAATATATTAAATCATAAAATATATGCAATAATAGTAAGAAATATAATGCAAACATAACATTGCATTATTATTATCATACGAACTTACCTCGATCCAGAAACAACAATTTACCATTTTAGTCTATAACCTTGTATTTTCCCGATTTAAGCCCGAATCTCGATTTCCTTCATAATCGAGCTTGGAAGCTTGGAAGCCCTAGCCATGGACTCTCCCTTGGTATACACGTCCATGGTGAAGAAGATGAGCAAAATTGGCTTTTAATTTTGTATTTTAATTCATTTTACCCCTAAATGACCAAAATGCCCTTACTACTAAACTTTCCAAAAATTCCATTCATGTCCAATATTTGTCCATAAAATTTGAAATTGGTCAAATTGCTATTTAAGACCTTCTAATTAATATTTCAAAGCAATTTCATACTAGAAACTTCTAGAATGCAAGTTTTGCAACTTATTCAATTTAGTCCCTAACTTCAAATTAAGCACTTTATGCATAGAATTTCTTCACGAAATTTTCACACAATCATGCAATCATATCATAGACCTCAAAATAATCATAAAATAATTATTTCTATCTAGGATTTGTGGTCACGAAACCACTATTCCGATTAGGCCCTAATTCGGGATATTACACAAAACATGCTTTGGAAGCGATTCAGGACTAAACCGAGAACTTTAGAAAATTTTACGACACTTAGAGAATTTTTGCTAAAACAAGGGTCATACGCCTGTGTGGTTTGGGACACGCCCGTGTGGCCAGGCCATGTGGTCACATACGCCCGTGCCCCTAACCCGTGTAACTTTCTGTTTGTCACCCAAGAACAAATTGAAGTCACACAGCCAAGACACAAGCCAGTGTCTCGAGGCCGTGTCCTTCACGCGACTGAGACACACAACCGGATCACACGCCCATGGGGCTGACTGTGTGTCACACACGGCCTAGATACACGCCCGTGTGTCTACCTGTGTGGACAATAATAACGCTATTTACCAAGCCATTTGCCATCCTTATTCACACATACACTTACCCCAATTCAAAGGCACAAAACAATACATACTTAGGCAACCAGAACATCCACATTCATGGTTAAAAGATATCAACTTTATATCTTTATCTAACATATTCACTACATTTATTAAGCCCTAAATCAAACATACAAATCTCACATTCATTTGGCTTCATTCAATTACTATCTAGTTACCAAATTATACTCAAATTCCTCATCTCATCAATAGGTCACAATTCCAAACATTACACAATCATGCCATAAATCACATTTCCAAATATTTCACATTCACCAAGCATACCATGATCATATCACTATAGACATTGACACATATATGAATATACTTAGGCTTACAACCATGTTGCCACTATAAGCCAACTTACATGGCCAAATAGCAAAATAAGCCTTTGACGATTACAAGCCATTACATTGGCTAAAATCATATGACGCATATAACAAAATGACCAAGTCCTTATACATGCCATGACTCAAAATACTTAAATTCATCAATACCCAAAATGATAGCTTGATAGTGTGATAGGATCTCCGGCGATCTCCAACTCGAGCTAGCTTCAGGGCACTATAAAACATTGGAAAGAAAGGGGAAAAAGCTATATAGCTTAGAAAGTCCATATGAAAATAATAAGCAACTCTTACCAATCATTTACCAAGTCTAACAATATAAACACAAAAAAATAGTATAAATTGCTATAAACCTCATAGTTATAAATTATTCAGTCACATTGTTTGCTATATCAATTTGCAAGCATAATTTAACATGTCTTGACTTTAGCCTAACAACCGTAATCTCTCTATTATAATAGATTACCATAATCAACCCAACATTTCAAACCTCATAATAAGCATACACATTAATTATGAGTATTCACTTTTCAAGCATATATTTTAACATCTTTCAATTGTTAAAACTTATATCTTCCCATACTTCCATAGTTATTTTAATAGGCAATTATGCCGATCATTTCTTTTCTCATATCCGATAAATTACAATTTGTGTGAATAAAACATGCTATACCATAACTCAATTTTTCCCTAAAGCCAATCACATGATCTTCAACCAAATTTATCATGAATTTCATACGTCACAAGTATAGACCAAAAATCACAAGGTTTTCACAAAAATCATTCTTGTGGAAATCATGAACTCACAATTTCATGAAGTCAATGCATATAGACTTTACGTACATACCTGTGCCAATTCGTAATACTTACATACTTTTTCTCTTCTTTGACATACCTATTGAATTTCACGTTGAACCACTTAGAATACTAAAGGATACTCAGGAATCTCGTATACACAGTAGCATACCAATGCCATATCCCAAATATGGTCTTACATGAAATCTCATATCAATGCCAATAGCCCAGCTATGGTCTTACACGAAGTCTCGTATCGATGCCATATCCCATATATGGTCTTACACATAATCGTAGTACCCCTAATGTCATGACATTTGTATCCTATCTATTCCTAAGATTCAACCAGGGCTTTCTCTATATTGAATCTATGTCAGTCATTTCCGTAGTATCCTACTCAATAGCATTCACATTTCATTTCAATAATATAGCGTTTACCACAATTATATCAATTAAGCATTTATACATATATAATTTAATGCTTATTAAACATACAAACTTACCTCGGCATAAAAATGGCGAAAAGGGCCTAACTATCAAATACTTGTTTTTCCCCCGTTTTATTTTTGAACCTCATTTTTCTTGATCTATATTATCAAATTTAACTTATTTAATCATTATACTATTCAAATCAGCCCAAAATCACATTATAAAAAAATTTCATTTTTGCCCTTAAAGTTTCATATTTTTACATTTTAGTCCCTAGGCTCGTAAAATGAAATGTACTCAATTTCTTCAATACCGATGCCTAGCCAAACCTTATACATGCTTATAGAAGCCCATATTTTTCTTTTATTCACATTTTAACACCCATTTTTCAACTTTTTACAAATAAGTACTTTTTAGGCATTTTCATCGAAAATCACTTAGCAAAAGTCATTTATCAAACAACTAACATGCATTTTCTACCATTAAACATCAAAATACACAAATATCCATCATGGGTAAAATTTTAGACTTTGATTATGTCTTTAGTTAGTGGTAGAAATAGATAGATCATGTTACAAGGATTTCAAAAACATAAAAATCATTAAAAACGAGGTTAGAACGAACTTACAATTGAGCTTGGAAACCCTAGCCATGATTTCCCCTTGTGGCGACCATGGAAGGAAGATGGAAAAAAATTGGATTTTAATTTGGCTTTTTAATTCATTTTAATTACTAAATTACTAAAATGCCCTTAATGAAAAACTTTAGAAACATACCTAACCATGTCCATTTTTGTCCACCAACTTAACCAATGATCTAATTGCCATTTAAAGACCTCCAATTTAAAATTCCATAACAATTAGACACCTTTAGCTTATAGAACTCAAGGGGAAACCATGTGGCCTCTAACCACCGAAACTTGATTTTTCCTGGATCAAATATCCAAGATTGAGTCAATCCCCTTCATCCTTCATTTAATTCCAATTCATGTGGCTTTTCAACAGACCCTTTTGGTGCCTTGAATCATTGTGATGACAACTCTAATGAATTAAACCGATCTTTAAAAATAACTTTCCTTGAATCTGCCTCTAACAAAACTGAACATTCATCCTCTTCATCGTCATTTGTCGGATCACTTAATAACATGCATTCCAATTCTAGGGGGACTAGAGATTCCATCTTGGAAACAACATATCATTCTTTAATCTCATAAGGGGATTTAATAGCATTAAAGACATTGAAAGTTACCATGTCATCATAAACCTTCATGCTAAATTTACCGTTTTGCACATCAATCAATGTTCTTCTGGTTGCCAAGAATAGTCTCCTCAGAATGATAGGATCTTCTTTATTTGTATCAAAGTCCAACAAAATAAAGTTAATAGGAAAGATAAATTTATCGACATGTACTAGTATGTCATGAATTTTTTCTTTAAGATGTGCTAATGACTTATCCACTAGTTGAAGTGTGACCGTTGTTGGTTTGACTTCACCTGTCCTTAGTTGCTTAAGCACAAACATTGGCATCAACTTGATGCTTGATCCCAAATCACATAAATCCCTTCCATAATAAGAATTTCCTATGTTTCATGGTATGGTAAAACTCCTTGGATCATTCAAATTTAAGGGCAGCTTATCTTGTAGGAATGCATTACACTCTTTCGTTAATGCCACAGTTTCAAACTCTCTAAGTCTTATCCTTTTGGACAGGATGTCCTTCATGAATTTCACATAATTTTGCATTTGCTCAAGGGCTTCCACCAATGGAATATTGATATGAAGCTGTTTGAGTATGTCTAACAACTTCTTGAATTGAACTTCTTGCTTTTATTTATGAAGTTTTTGAGGTTAAGGTGGTGGAGGATTCTTAACTTGTACTGGGCAATTTTTCTACTACATTTTCCCTGCAATTGACAAAGATGTTAGTTTATCAGAATTCACCGGTTTTAGGGTTATCTTATCAGAATTCACAAAATCTGATTCCTATGAAGCTGGAGTTTCAAAAAATGCTTTGAACTTCCAGTTTATCTCGAGTTTCAGTGGTTCTTTTTTGACTCGATAGTATTGGTATCTAACTTCCTTTTTCTTCTTAGAGTCACTACTTTGCAATGCCCCTTGCTCGAGATTCTTGGATTTTCGGTGTCGTTTAGTAAAGTACCTTGAGGTCTACTTCGAAGTTCGTTGGCTAGCTGCCCTATTTGGTTACCTAAATTCCTTAAAATTGCATCATTTTTTGCCATGTATTCTTTCTATAGGTTCTCAAGATTATTAGAAGACTCGACTGGTGGAAGATTTTCTATGCCGCTTGGTACAACACCTTGGGCTTTGTTTCCAAGCTCATTAGCTAACTATCTTATTTAATTTTCCAGATTCTTCAATGTTGCTGCTTAGCCTTAGATTAGTTCTACTTGGAATTGAATCAAGACATTATTTCTTTTCATGTTACCTTTCAACAAATTCTCAAGATTATTCAAAGGTTCAGTTGGTGGCGGGTTTTGAACTTGCTGAGAGGACCCTGGTGGTTTAAGATTATTCAGTCTGGGATGTATGTAAGTGTTGCTAAGACTAGCTCCTTGGTTACTCCATGAGAAATTTGGGTAATTCTACCATGAGGGGTTATAGAAGTTGGACTATGGTCCTAGCCCACTTCTATTTTGATTCAGATTTCCCACATAATAGATGGACTTTGGGTTTGATGGACAATTTTCAAACGAGTGGCTATATCCATAATATACATAAGAAATGTTTTCAACTTGAATGATTTGCAACATTATTATTGAAATTGTTAGCAATAAAATTCTTAAGTATTGAGGACATAGAAGATACTTGAACTGCAAGCGAAGTAAGGGCATCAACTTCACGTACTCTTGTTACTCGTCTTCCTAGGGCTACCTAGTTGGTTGGCCACTGATAGGTATTGCTTGCAATTCTTTCAATAATTTCGTAAGGCTCATTATAAGACTTAGAAATGAGATCTCCATTTGCATAAGCATCCACCACCATTCTTGTGTGTGCATTAAGACCATTATAGAAAGTTTCCAATCGGATGCAATGTAGAATCTCGTGGTGTGACATTTTTAAAATAATTCTTTGAATCTCTTCCATGCCTCATATATGGATTCATCATCCAATTGTTGAAATGTGGTGATCTCTTTTTGCAGTTTAGCATTTTTGCTTGGTGAAATATACTTTATCAGGAAGCGTTCTTCTAACTCTTTCCATATAGAAATTAAACTAGGTGGCAATGAATTTATCCATGCTCATGCTCTATCCTTCAATGAGTATGGGAACAACTTCAACCTTAGTGCATCTTTGGCCACTCCAACCAATTTGAAAAAATCATTGACCTCCATGAATAATCCAAGGTGAATGTGTGAATCCTTAGTTGCCATCCCACTAAAATGACCTACATTTTGAAACATTTGGAACATCACAGGTTCCAACTCGAATTGCAGTGCCTCGATCTCAGGTTTAACGATATTGTCTTATGGAGAAGTGGCATAGCATATTGTCTTATGGCTCGATCCTTGTCATCAGCAACAAGGACTGGATTGCAAGTATAAGCGGCTCCATTTCCTTAATCTTGATTTTGATTTTTAAAAGTCATTTCTTCAGCTTGTATTTAGGCTTGTCTTTCATTTCTTCTTTGTTTGAATGTTCACTCGATCTCAAGGTCAACTGGGAGTAAGTCGACAATTTGATTAGCGCTCATAAACTCCTGAAAGGAAAATCACAAAATTAACTAAGTTAAAATTTAACAGAAAAATGAACCAAAATGAAAAAATAATAATTTCACAAATTATGTCTTTAATAGTTCCCGATAATGATGCCAAAAACTTAGAACGGCAAAAATGTGTAAGTGTACACAATCATTGATAAGTAATAAAGTGATAAGTATATCTCCACAGGGGCTGTTAAGCAATTCTTTGTGAAAAATTATAACTTAAACAAATTGGTGATGACAAAATAATATGGTTTAAAATATGGTGCAACTAAATACGAGTGGATTAGTAATTTAATTAACTACCAGTTACCTAAGTATATAAATTAAAATAAACATAGAAAAATTATGCAAGTCTTAAGAGTTATCACAATAGCATGCTTGTGTTAAAGTAATCATTCTTCCTAGCTTAGAATTATCCACACTATTAAAAGATGTTACGAAGATTTTGTGGCAAATTTGATCATTTACTAACCTTATCAATTTGAGCAAAAATATTAAACTTATTTAATTTCTAAACCTATCTCAGACGTTTCAATGTTTAATAAACTAGAAATTTCATAAGCAAAATATATTACAAGGTTATGTAAGGTAATAATAATTTTGGTATTATTACAAATTTTGTAACACCCTAAACCCGACCTAGACGTTATAGCCGATCTGTGATGTCACATAGGAGTGTGTTTTGAAAAGCGTAGTTTTAATAGAAAAGTCCGTCCTGTGTTAAAACCTCGTTTGTGATATTTATAAAAAGCTAACTTATTATTCGTTAGTTAAGTTATACGTTTGTCTAGCAAAACATGTTTCAAACTAAATCGTTATTACACCTTAAAAACCTTGTTTGTTGCAGTAGCTTTTAAAACAAGTTACGTGGTATGGTAGTTGAAAATCATTTACCTTTTGAAAACTCGCGTCCTATTGCTAACAAATTTAAGTCAATTTAAATAAATCCCCAAATAAAAATAAAAACTTGAAACGGCCTTATTACATAAAATTTACCCAATAAAACTGCTTTAACTAGAAATCAAATATGAAAATCATTAATAATGGTATGGCCATCTCCGATCCCTCGCGCACCGATCTGCCTAAGGATTACCTGTGCAGATAAGCAGAAGAGTGAGTTTATGGAAACTCAGTGTGTAATCCCTAGTTATGAAGCAGTAAATCATGCAGTGCAACCAGTCTGGGCCTAAACCCTTAACCGTAGCAATATCAGTGTGGGCCTTAGCCCAATTCAGTATAGTATCAGAAATGCATACAGAGATCCTACCCATCCATCCTCTACACTCCACTCTGTCCAGCCCTACACTCCATGTGGGGATAAAATCAACCCACCCATCCCTACACTCCAGAATATGGTACCGATCTCGGCACTAACAGTATTTGCAGCAGAGTTGCTAGTATAGGCTTATAGCTTTTTAGTACACTGCCTCCAATATCATATATCCCACGCCATGTAATGCAGCATAATATAAATGTTCATACAACAAAGATGGCATGCTCAACAGTCATACAACATACAGGGGTATATCCGTCATTTACCTCATAGGGGTATAATAGTCATGACATAAATTAGGGTCTAGGTGTAATTACTTACCCAACAGTAGGTCCACAGTCGTCTTGTGTGACTCATGCAACCTTAACAGTCAAACAGTAATATTGGGCCCAAAGCCCATAATACAGCCCATGTTGGCCCACTTGGTCATGTAGCCCATTAAGCTCAATAATGGCCTTGGCCGTGTGAACTACACAGCCTGGCCCATTATACTCCACTCTTCCGTGTGATCTACCCGTGTGGGGCCTACGAGCCTGTGGGGCCTACATGGCCTATTCTGGCCTAACGTGGCCCAAAACGACCTAAGTCCACGAAATCGCTCGTGGTGGTCTATACAGTCACATGCTTTCACTTATGCGTTTAGATGACCACACGGGCAAACTCATGCCAGCGTGGCATTAATGGTAACAGTTTTTCGGCTTTTGCCGTTTAACGATTTAGGTAGTGTGATTACACACCTTATTTACGAGAAGTACCAATAATCCACGAGCACCACAACCTACAATCATTTAAGGATTTCCATTAGTCAATAATGTTAATCCCCCTCTTTTAACTCTATACCCAAAATAATAGTTGCTACTTGCCTTGGTTGAAAGAGCGTGATTATTTAATCCGTTGACAAACGTTGACTACACCCTCCTTGCCGAGCAACTGCATTACCAACGAAATCCATTACTGATGATTACATACACACACGGTTTGAATCATAAACAGACTTATAGCAAATACAAAACCAGATATGGGAAAAATAAGACAATCGACCAACACCTTATAACATCAGTCACGCACCAAAACCACCACGTGATATCTAAGGGTTAGATTACCTTTAATGAGTGATAAGAGAAAGGTTATGAATGCTTCCGCAGCCCTTGTAGATTTTTTCACTCCCTGAGAAGTTCTAAATCCTGAAAGAGCACCACAAATGTGGAAAAGAAGAGAAAGCTGAAAGTAGATAAGCAAAATCGAAACTTACCAATCATAAAACCGAGAGAGATTGGAAAGAAAAGAGAGAAAAGAAAGAGAAGGGAAGAAGGGACAAGATATTCGGCCAAAGAACAAATAGGAGGGAGAAGGTGGTATAATCGGTTAAGAAGGTCACAAAAAGAGCCAAGAAGCCAAGAGAGTTCTTGCCAGAATCGAAAGTGTGGAGGGGAAAAAGGAGTTAAGGGAAATCGGCCAAGAGAGGAAGACCAAAAAGAAAGAAAAAAGAAGTCAATTGCAAGAAGGGAGATGGTCGAAAAGAGAGCACCAAAACAATCATAGAAAAAGATACCCAAATGAATAAGCAATATTCAGCCCCGAAACAGGAAATGCAAAGAAGCAAAAGGGAATTCTTTGGTAGAAACTGAAGAGAACGAGTGCATCCACCCCAAAGTCGAATAATTTTTCCTCAAAAATCAATTCCCATGAGTGATCAATGCCCCATTCATCCACAACTCTACCATACCTCAAACTCTACTTTTCTCTCTCCCAATCCCTCTCCTAAAATCTTTCCACCTTATTCTACTCAACCACCCATTCAAACTCCCACCAACACCACAGTTTCGGTCAACCTAGGATACCTCCCTAGCACATGTAGCAAAAATGAAACACTTCTTCCCCTTGCCAATGCTCGAACCTTAGACCCCAAGGAACACTCCACACACCTTCAACCACTAGATCAATAGGATTTTTTTGACAAGATTTACCCATAACAATTTAAAAGACTACTAACCAAAGGTAAGGGTTATTCTTAAAAAAAACAAAGTTTTAGCAATTATCCCGGCTTGAACTCAGGACCTCTCCCACACTCCTCAGGACACTCGACCACTGACACAAGCATACATTTATGCAACACAACATACAAAATAAACACTTTAATTTTTTTGGGGGCGTTACAAATTTAATCCCTACATGCCTTTGGCTTGACTAATTCTCCCATTACTTCTCACTTCCTTTCTTCCTATCTTTCTTTTCCTTATCCATATACATCCCTAGGGTGCAGTTCCCTCACTATCTCAATGTTAAAATCTCTAAAACAAATCCTCTATTTTTTAGCCTTCCTTGCTAGTCCACTGATTAAATCCCTAATAGAAGGTACATGCAAGACAATAGTTCCTGACTTATAGGGATACTGACCGCCTCCGGACGTACTAACATCTAGAGTGTGAATACTACAACTAAAGATGTGGAATTGAGGCGGTGTCTAGAGTATGAATACTGCAAGTGTAAATTACTAGTGAATTCATGTGGATGTTCGACTATATTAGTACTCCACTGGTCCGTTGAGACTTTGTTTCCGTGTTGGCTCAGCTCTATCATGAATAACTTTTTATTTTCCATGATTTCCCATTCTTCATATACTCCTGCCTCATATATTTTGTCATCAAAGATCATTTCATCGTTAAACCACATGTAACCAGTTTCATCCATAATCAAGAGATCTTTACTGCCTCAATCTCTATGAATCAATAATCGATTGAACAAGTGTTCCTCTCCTCTGAGGCATATACTAAAAAAAAGAAAGAAAGATGTAACAGCCCAGTTTTAGCTAAATCAGAATAGTGGTTTCGGAACCACAAATTCGAGGTCATAAAAGTATTTTTAATATTATTTTTAGTGTTTATAGCATGTGATTATATATGTGTGAAAATTTCGTGAGTTAATTTTATCGTTTAATAGCTCAATTTGAGAAAAAGGACTAAATCGCATAAAATGCAAAAGTTGCATTCTATATGATAAAGGTGTCTATTTACTATAGTTATTTAAATGAATGGCCCTTATGTTGTAATTAGACCATGGATAGTGGGAATGAACATAAATGGCCTTGAATCATTTGAATTATAATGTTTTTATTAAAGGTTAAAATGGTAAATTGATTAATAAGTTAATATTGGTCAAAACAAAATATATTGGTTGCCATTTATCATCTTTTTACACCGAATTTTGAAGAAAGAAGAAGCCATATTCATGTTTTTAGGGTTTGGCCATTGTTAAGCTTGATTAAGGTACGGTTTTGATCTGTTGTTGATGATTTCTACATTTTTATGATCTTTGCTTTGTGTTCTAGCTAGCCCATGCCTTAATTTTTAAAAGTGTTGATGATTTTGAAAGTTGAAATTGATGAATGTTTGAGTTCTTGTTCGATGATGGAAAATGATTATTTTTTAATAGATTATCATGTTTTGTAAAATGATTTTAGTGAAATTGCCATTTAAGGGCTAAATTGTGAAAAGTGTAAATTGAGGGGATGAAATGTGAAATAAATGAAAAATATGGGCTGCTAGGGGCACTATGGTAATTCGTCCAAGCTTGAGTTAAATTGAATTTTATGAATTTCGTGTATTTGTGAAATAGGGACTAAATTGAATAGATGTGAAAGTTTAGGGGCTAAAATGCAAAAATGCCCAAATGTGTATTATTGGGTTAAATTGAATGTGTAGTTGAATAAATAAGTTGAATTTGATATTATATAGATCAAGAAAAGTGGAACTCGAACTTAGATAGAGGCAAGAACAAAGTACTCGATTAATCGGCTAGTTTCGTTGTTTCTACGATCGAGGTAAGTTCGTAGGTATTAATTTCATTATAAATGAATTTTATTTGCTTTGATATTGCATAAAATGTGTTTATGAGATTGTGGATAATGATTGAATTGTGAACCGGACTATATGGAAGTATTCAACGATGAAATCGACAAGTGAAACTTTCCGGTTAAACCTTAAGTACAGTGATGATAATAATGTAAGGTTATTAAGTTAAAGCATTGGCTCTGGGCCATGATATCGACACTTCAGGTGTGAATAATACTTTGATTTGGCTACGGGCCATGGTATAGGTATTTAGAGAGCAGTTACCTTGATTTGGCTACAGGCCATGGTATAGGTACTTGTCGATTGTGATTCTTGAGTATCCGGTTTCTATCCCTAATGGTGCAATGGATAAATGAATGTCGTGATTAAGAAAGAGGTTAGTACGAGGTGATACGGGTATGTACGAAACCTATTCAAATACTACATTGAGAAAGTTTAATGAAATGGTATTTAATCATATCTAAGACATGAATAAGGTTTGTGTTAATGTAATGTTGATTTGGTAATGTGAAAATGGTTGAACTATATTATTTGATGAATTGAATTGTTTAACTATGAGCTTACTACGCTATGAAGCTTACTATGTGTTATTTGTTTATGTTTTATAGATAGTCAAAGCTAGCTCAGACTCGGGGATTGTCGGGAAACGTCGTCACACTATCAATCATTTTTGTTGGTACTTTTTAAGCTTTATATATATATAGTATATGACATGTATAGGCTAGTGTCATTGTGATATGTTTTTGGAGACTTGATTTTAGCCATGTGATTTGGCTTGTAAATGTTGGTATATAATTGGTCATTTAACTTGGCTTAAATGTTGTGTTTGATAAGTAAGTTATATGATGTATATAATGCTTATGTGATGGCTTGATTATGGGATGTTGAATGGGTAAGTTTTGTAGTATGAAATATGTGTTAAGATGATAATGAAATGCAATTAGAAGTTATGGCAATTTGATGATTTTAGCATATTGAAATGGCATGTTTTGGTTATGGAATTGAGTAGTGGAAATGGTTGTGTATAGATGACATGTTATGTGTACAAACTGACTGGTTTTTGGTTACTTATATAGGTGTTGAAATGGTACCATTTAGGTTGATTTGTGAGCTTTAGAAAGGGTGGCAAATTGGCTTTGCAAATGACCTATTTTTGTCCACACGGGCAGAGACACGGGCGTGTGTCTCAACTGTGTGTGACACACGGTTACGTTACACGCCTTGTGTTCCCTGGGGTACCCTTTCGAATTAAGGTAGTATACCCTATAGTTTTGACACGGCGTAGACACACGGGTGTGTCTGTTGGCCGTGTGTGGCATACGGGTTGCACATGGGCATGTGGTTAGCCGTGTGGCCCAAGTCAGTAACCTCCCTAATTTTCCCACGGCTATGGCACACAGGCATGTCTCCGGCCGTGTGGTACGAGTCAGTATGTATGCCTTGTTTTCACACAGCTTGCGATACAGGTGTGTCTTGTGGCTGTGGGAGGCACACGGCCTGTTCACACGGGCATGTGACCTATGATTTCATGAAATTTTTCTAAGTGTGCGGAAATTTTTATAAGTGATCGGTTTAGTCCCGAACCACTCTTTAGCATGTTCTAAGGTCTCATAAACCTATTTAAGGGACTTTATGAATGTGAATGAATGATATGCAATATTGAATGTTTGATAAATGTTATTGTCCGGTAGTACCTTATAACCCTATTCCGGTGACGGATACGGGTTAAGAGTGTTATAAAAGAAGTTAGTAAACTTAAACTAATAAAAATAGAATAAAATAAAATCGAATCTATAATTTAAAAATTTCCCAATTATTCTATAGAACGCAAAAATTAAAATCAATCTAGTATTGTTGCCTCTCCGACAACTTGACCGCCTCCAGACATACTAACGTCCATAGTGTGAATACTACAACTAAAGATGTGGAATTGAGGTGGTATTTGCAAGTATACAAGTCAGGTTGTAATATAGTTATAACAAAGTAGGTGAGTACTCCGAGGATCATACCCAAGGGAGGTGAGTACTATATAGTTATAGCTTAAACGCCAATATATCTAATTAGTATTTTAAATAAACTATATTACGAATAAACATAAATAAAGGGTTTTTGGTTTTTATAATTAAAGAACTAAAAATAATATAAATTAAAGGAGTCTTCAGTAAACTAGATTATAAACTGGATCAAATGTAAACATGGACAATTAGCTCGCTTAGGTAGTCATAATCAACTATCATCTCAGGTTTTATTGTTCAATCAACTAGTCAATAACCCAGTTGGATCTTTCGATATGTCCATTAAAATATTGAGTCAGCAAGAACTACTTATTTCGACCTCACAGTCTAGACCGGTTCAGGGTTAAAGTGTTTACGGATAGGTCATACCAAATTTGGGTTAATTCCCACCTTGGTGACTTCCTAGGGTTGTCAAGCCTAGGGTTTAGGTTCTTCCTTTTATGAACAACTGATCTGTTAAGAAATCCCTACAAAATAGCTAATTATTCATACCTTCATTCGCTAATCCCCCATAAGAGGATTAGTTCCTATTGGAATCAATAAACATCATAAACTTGATATTGAATATATGCATAAAGAATAAAACAAGAGTATAGTTTAGAGAATCCTATTTGTATTTGATATATGAAGTGATGAAATCCTCAAACATTTGATTGCATCTACAAATCAAGTTCTCTGAAGAACATGAATAAAAATAACTAAAAATAAGTCTAAACCTTACGAGAAAAAATTAAACTGAAAACTAAATTTTACAAAGAAAACTAATATATGAAAAATTTTTCCTTTAACAAGTGTGTAAGAGCCTATTTATAGAGTTAGGGTTGACATCATCCTCAACCCTAGGTCAATTGACGCTCTCGTATTTAACTTTTGATTGTGCAGACCAAAATACCCCTGGCTCTTAAGTGTTTCTTGTATAGGACCAATGTCGCGACACCTTAGTGCATGTGTTGCGACATCGAAGGCAGTATGCTTAGGTTCAGGGTAGCTTTAGGGGTGTGTCGTGACATCCAATGGCTGTGTCATGACATCAAAGGCAGTCTCGAGATTCTTACATTCTACTCCCTATGTTGCGAAATCGAACTTCCTGTGTTGCAACACAACGACTAGTATTGAGTTTGCACACCCTCTAATGGTCTCCTGCACACTCACTAAGTACATTATTTCACTTTTAGGCCTCATTCGGCCCCTAAGGTCAATAAAAAATTCCAAATACCCTTTTTATTGGATTTAAACTAAACTATAAAAACTTAACTTAAACATAATGAGAATGCTTATATTCAAGCTCCTCAAGTGCGGAAACTAGTTTAATCTGCTACACTGAATTACGATAGATCAAATACACCCGCCGACTACTACATGGTGGTTTACTTATTCCTTTGGGGAACTTATTTTCTCTTCCCTGTATTTGTTCTTGGGATGAACCAAGGAAAGGGTCGACTAGGCGACGTTAAAGGCAACTTGTTCTTCTCTTAGAGGTGATGTTTTATCATAGGGAGTTATGCACCCTCTCTGCTTCTGATCATCCTAGAAGAAGGCAAGTATCTGCCTTTAGGCCTAAGGAAGTTCTATTTCTCAACCTCCCAGATCCTCCCCTAGACTTGACTCATTACGACTCCTTCTGTAACATTGTGAGGAAACCACGTCAACATCGTTCACCTCCCCCTTTTGGAGGTTTAAATTCAAGCCTTTGACGGCTTGCGAAGAAGGTGGGGGTGGGAATTGCATCCTAACGAAAAGGTGCAGTTGCAAAATGGGGAGTTACCCGTCCCCGGTGGATGCCAAATCTGACACCCACATACACCTTCCTCTTCATCTCTCCCATTTAATCCCTATTCAAATTTGACAGAAGGACCTCGCTTGTGAGGCTTCGAATATGCGACTAAGTATATTCGCTGCTATGGATCATTCCAATACGAATCTTACCATTCCTCCAATTCCGAGGAGGAGGTTATCAAAGGGAATGAAAGGGATCTAATGACTTTCTTGTATCTAAGAATTCAGATGTAGTTATTCCTACATTCTTTCAATAACTACCCAAGAAGAAGTGAAGGCACCATCAAGGTGACAGCCTTCTTAGTGAATAAAATGCCTAATTTCCCTTTTGTATGTTTTCTTTAATGGAGTTTATTTTCTTAGTAATTATACTTCCAACCACTGTATTTACCTAATTGTACTCCCCTTGTATTCCTTTTCTGAATCGTCTATTTTTACTTTCATCACCATTTTCCAATTGCAACAAATATACCCAATCATATCACATACTAACTTACCTAAACAAAGACTTGAGGGATTTAGCTAGATCAGACATTATGCACATAATGGGTACTCCTTCCAATTCTTAGGTCTAAAAGACAGGCTAAACCATGCTCTAATACCACTTGATTTGTAACACCCTCACCCGACCTGAACGCCAGATCTGGGTGTGGGCATCACAACAGAACTGGGTTATTGTTCATACTAAGTTAAAAACATACTGAATTACCTATTTATAAAGACTTACAATAGAGTCAAAATTTTTAAACAAAGTTTATTGTGTAAACTCCAGACTCTGAAGAATCTAAATAAATACAATATTTTCTCCCATGAAGAAGTTCCTAAAGGTACCCTTTTCCTATGTACATGCCTCTTATGTAATGGAGTTTCTCAATCCCACATGATCTAGCTTGGTTCCCCCTAAAAGGTACCAATTTTCCCTTTCTAACTTTATCTAATCCCGATGAAGATCCTTTTTCATATTTTATATGCAATGCATGTATTTATGAATAAACATTATGGGAGCATGCATATTGAATTAGAATGACGGATACTCATAAACCCATGGAATTTTAACATATTCATCATTTTAGATGAAGAGTGTAAAAACTTACCTCACACACATTTTTCCTTACCAGCTTAGCTTCTTTGAAAGCCAGAGCTTCCATTCTCTTGGAAGCTAAGCATGCCAATGAGATCATGGGTTAGACTCAATATTTTAATTTAAACTTCAGTTTCCCAGAAACATGTAGAACCCTTAAAATGGTTCTGAAAATCCTTAACACCATTTTCTTAATCTTATGTACATAGAAGGACTTAAAACCTTACCAGCTTCTTAGATTTTCTACTTTTCTGACTAATTCCTCATGATCATCCCTTCATGCAAAGCTTGCCATGACCATCACTTCCTTAGAGCAACCAAAGGAGAAGATGAAAAAGAGGAATGGATGAAACAAAATTAAAAGGAAGCTTCATAGAAAGTCATTTATTTACTATTTATAGCCTTTCTTGCACGACCTCCAACCGTATAAAATCCATCCTTTGATAATCATTATGTTTCCCATTAAAGAATCAAAGAATCAGTTGGTTTGAATCCAACCAAACCAGTCTTAGATTTCATCCTAAAGCGATTACTATCTTCTCCTGATTTCTAGTAGGGATCGCAACTTTTGGCTTCATCCAATTTAACCCCTCAATTATTTCTTAATTTCTAGGTTAAAGAAATCTGGGTGTGACATTTTGACTCTTTCATTATTGATGCCTTGCCTCTCTTGTGTCCCGTTGATGTTTTAGTAGCTCACCTTCTCGAAGCCTAGATTAGACTATGATGGTGCGGGTCGCGAATCATGATGCCCTTCGTTGATGGGTGGTCTAGTCAAAATACTCACTCCTAATTCAATGGCATGATTGGGGTCTCCTCTTCCCCTTTATTAACCTCATCATTGGCGCCCTCTTTGCCTGGTAGTGGAAATCTTTCGAACATTTTTGAGACTGGTGCTAGTGTGGGCCACCCATTCTATTGCATAATGTGAACCAGAATATCTGCCATATCTTGCATCCATCGGGTCTGCCATCTCGAGATAGACATATCCGTGAGCCTAATTATCTTCTACGTGTGAGCTTTACTCTTCTTCTTCATTGGCCTTTGGGTATCACTCCTATGTTTTGTTCTTTGCTTATTCTCTTGATTTTGCTTCCATTAGAGCTCTTTAAATTGGTCTTATAAGTTGTCTCCAATCACGCTTCTCGTAGGTCTTATGAATGGCTTGATTGGGGACATGAGAGCATTAGTTTGGCGGCATAGAGTGGTAATCAAATGTGTAAAGTACATACTTTGCTTTTAGCTCTATACACATATGAGCATTTCCTCATAGATCTGGTGGTAGATGCAAATATTCTCTCTCTACAATATAAAATAAAGCATAACTATTCAATAGGCGGTAACGTTAGAAACATTGTGAGTTGGCGCCAAGTAGGTGCAAATGAATTGCATCCACATCTTGGCCATCGAGAACATGATGGCTGTGTTAAATTTTAGGGGCACCTTGGAGCTAGCTTAGCGAGTCCACTCGCTTCACCTCTCCATCAAACAATCACTTATACCTTTCATATCAAAATCCTGAAATGTAAATAAGTCTAAAGTCTCTAGGTGATCATGGGTATAATACGGGACATCATAATACTAGAAAATTTCATGAGGTGCAATTGACACCTCTTTGCCCCGGGCAATAACATGAGTGATCATCTCACCTCGTTGCTTACAGTTCTCCCTATCTTTCTAATCTACCATACTTCACTATACTAGATTAAACTAGTTTTCACACTTTAGGAGCTTGAGATTAAGCATTATCAGTAGGATTAAATAATGTTTTAGCAAGTTTTGTTAAATTCAATAAAATATGCAAACTAAGTCTTTTATTGACCTTAGGGGCCTAATGAGGCCTAAGGGTAAGCTAATAAACTTTATAAGTATACAGGAGACTATTAGAAGGCATATTAAACAAGATATTGGCCGCTATGTCGTAACACAGAATGATCAATGTCGCAACATAGGGAGCAAAATAGAGAAATCGCAAAATTTCCTTCGTTATCGCGCACAGACTAAGGGTGTTGTGACATACCTCTGAAGATATCCCAAAAGAAGTATATTGACTCCTATTTCGTGACATAGGTCCTGGTATGTAGCAACATTGACTCTAAATGGGAATTAAACATGAGCCAAGGGTGTTTTGGTCTGTACAATCAAACATAAAGATCAAGTATGTCAGCTAACCTAGGTAACCTAGGGTTAAGGACGTCGGCCACCTGAGATCTATAAATAGGCTCTTTTGTTACATGTAAAGGACACAAATTCCTTAGCTTAGAATTTCTCTCTTAAGTTTAGTTTAGTTTTTTTCTCTTTTTTTTAGGTTTTAGTTTACTTCTGTTTTGTCTTTATTTTATTTTGAGAGATCCGTTTTGTGAATACGATCTGACACCATTGATTCATTCTTACTTTTAATACAAGTCAAGCATTCTCCTAAATCTTATATTTTTGATTCATACGTTATGTTTATCTTTTATATTGATTTTATACTATTTACAAAAAACTATGAGGAACTAATCTCGCTATGAGGGATTAGCGAGTGGAGGTATGATGAATTGACTATTTTGTAGGTTAATCAACAGATCAGCTATTTGGGAAAGGAAAAACATGAAAAAAAAACCCTAGGCCTGAGGACCCTAGGAAGTCATCAAGGTGGGAATTAACCCAAAATTGGTATGACCCATTCGTGAACGCCTTAACCCCCAGCCAGTTTGGACTGTGAGGTTGGAAGATAAGTAGTCCTTACCGACTCATTATTTTTGTGGAAGATCAGAAGATCCTACTGGGATAGAAACTAGTTGACTAATGAGGAACCCGAAGCAACAGTTAATGAAGATTACCGAGGCGAGCTAATCTCCCATAATTAGATTTGATTAATTCTACTTTTTAATCTCTTGATTTTTTTACTTTATTTTATATATTTTATTATTACAAAAATCTTAAAAACTCCTCTTATTTTTACTTTTGTACTATAACTTATCTCAAGTATTAATTAGATCTTTCAGTGTTTAGGTTAAAATTGATATAGCACTAGCCTTCTTGGGTACAATTCTCGAAGTACTCACCTACTCCGTTGTAACTATATTACAACTGGACCCGTATACTTGCGGATACCATCTTATTTATATATCTTTTATTGTAGTATTCACACTCTAGACATTAGAATGTCTGGAGGTGGTCAAGTTGTTGGTGCCGTTGCCGAGGAGGCAATGTTACTAGTTTGATTTTAATTTTTCTAGTTCAAAAAGAATAATTATAAAATTTTTTAAAGTTATAGATACGATTTATTTATATGTACGTAAACTACTAACATTTTGCAGGTCTTAGGAACCGTATTTGATATAGACTGTCTACAATCTAGCATTTCCCACCCTATCATTTGTAACTCATATTTTGAACTAAATCCTTCGTTATAAACATGGATTTTTGAAAATGTCAAGTTTACCAATCATAAAATTGAGGACACTATTGTGTTTTTGTAGAGATATGATCATATATGTAGCGCTGTTACTTACGCAGGCATTCTACTAGATGTTATTAAATTGTTATTAATTCCATTTGCATTGGATGGAAAGGTAAAAATGTGGTTAGAAGCGCTTCCTCCAGACACCATTACTACTTGGACTAAGTTTGTGCAACTATTTCTTCGGCCGAGAAGTACCCATGACAAAGGTATTAAGTACTTATACACACTTATTTTATTTTATGCAATTTATTACTGAAACATTGGGACAAGCATGGAAAGGTTAAAAGTGATTCTCAGATCCATATTAGGTGGGGGTATACACTTTGTAGTTTAGATACAACATTTCTATTATGGGTTGGATAGTCAAAATAGACAAAAATTTGACATTATGACTAGTGGAAGTAGTTGGACAAAAAACCAGGAGAAAGTTATGGAAATATTGGAGAAATTTAGTATTAATGAATCCACCTAGAAGGAATACTATGAAATGGAAACCGAGGGGCTGGAATATAAAAAAATGGAAAAGAGCAAGAATGTAACCAGTTGGAGTTAATTATAATAAAGTCAAATGAGTACGAAACATAAAAAGAAGGGGGGACAACGCTGAGCAAGAAAATGATCACATGGTATCTCAACTGGATTGGTGGAGGCAGAGTAAGGAGCAACCAGAACAAATCATTCCGAGTTCAAGAAAATTGGTGCCATATATTATTAAACCTCCTAACTAGAATTGAAGTCATTACCCGCGCATTTAAAATATGACTATCTGGGAGAACAAAATACTCTGCTAGTGATTATTGCTGCAGACTTAGAAGAAAACCGTGAAGAGGCTCTACTAAGTGTTTTGAAGATGCATAAAAAAATGATAGGATGGATGATTGTTGATATTAAAGGAATTAATTCTGCGTTTTGTCAACATAAAATCAAATTAGAAGTGGGAAAAGACCTGTAGTTGATGCTTAATGTAGACTTAATCCAACTATGAAGGAAGTGGTAAAGAAGGAATTGCTTAAATGGTGGATGTAGGTATTGTTTACACCATTTCCAATAGTGAATGGGTTAGCCCTACTCAGTGTGTTCCAAAAAAGGGAGGTCTAACTGTAGTATAGAATGAAAAAAATGATAAAAATGCATTCTTTTGTGAAGGTTAGAGGGGTTAATGTTTCAGTAATTGAGATGAGTATTTGAGAATTTTATGATGCACCGTATTATTATTGTGATGATATCTATAAGTTAGCCTAAAAGTGCAAAAAAAAAAGATTTAAAAAATCATTATGAGTAGAAAGTCTTGAAACAAAAAAAATATTTGTGAGTGAGATTAGCCGAAAACGAATATGACAAAGTCACAAAAGAAAGAAAAACTCATTCATTAGTGCACAAAATCTCGTAGGCTAGCCTTAGTTACTATATCATGCTATGATTTCATAAGTGGAGAAAAAAGAGAGGTGAGAGAAGGAGAAATAAGACGGTGAGTGGGTAAGGGTCACTAAGGGGGATGTATAGGGATCGATATGATGTGCCAAACTACTTTTGTGTTTGTAAACCTTTTGATGCTTACTATCTTCAAATTCCATACCTATCTTAAGTCTTAGATCGTTACACGCTGAAAAGTCTTATGTGCCATAAATATTCGTATGCATGAATAAACATTATATTAAACAATCGTATAAACAACTGTTTGTATTATGCTAGGATAATCAAATTACTTGTATGATTTATTGATGGATCCCTACAATTGAGACCCTTAGTGTTTGTATACTTTGTAATATATAGAACTTAGAAGTTTGTAATCAAGAGTGGTGAGGCAATTATGCATCATGTTAAAGTTACTTGTGAATATGAAATACTTAGTCATATGCTCCAAAGTCAGTACTTGTATGATATTTACTCAAGGGATGTCTATTATTTATTGTATTTATTCATGTTGCTTGAGGACAAGCAATGACTTAAGTGTGGGGGAGTTTGATCTATCGCAATTCAATGTAGCAGATTAAACTAGTTTTCGCATTTAGAAACTCGAAATTAAGCATTATCAGTAGGATTTAATTATGTTTTAGTGAGTTTTATTAAATTTAATAAAATGTGCAAACTGATTCTTTTATTGACCTTAAGGGCTGAATGAGGCCTATGGTTGAGCTAATAAACTTTATTAGTGTACAAGAGACTGTTTAGAAGGCATATTAAAGAAGATACTGGCCGTTATGTTGCAACACAGAATGATCAATGTCGCAACATAGGAAGCAGAATGGAGAAATCACGAAACTGCCTTTGTTGTCGCGACACAAACTAAGGTTGCCGTGACATACCTCTAAAGATATCTCAAAAGGATTATATTGACTCCTATGTTGTGACACAGATCTTGGTGTGTCGTAACATCAACTCTGGATGGGAATTAAACATGAGCTAGGGGTGTTTTTGTCTGCACAATTAAACTTAAAGCTTGGGAACGTCAGCTAACCTAGGGTTAAGGACGAGGACCACCTAAGATCTATAAATAGGCTCCTTTGTTACATGTAAAGGACACAAATTCCTTAGCTTAGAATTTCTCTCTTAAGTTTAGTTCAAATGTTTTTCTCTTTTTTCTTAGATTTTAGTTTACTTCTGTTTTGTCTTTATTTTGTTTTAGGAGATCCATTTTTTGAATGTGACCAGAAGCTGTGGATTCGTTCTTGCTCTTAATACAAGTCAGGCTTTTTCCTAAATCTTATATTTTTGATTTGAGTGTTATGTTTGTCATTTATATCGATTTTATACTATTTACGAAAACTATGATGAACTAATCCCATTATGGGGGATTAGCGAGTGAAGGTATGATGAATTAACTATTTTGTAGGGTTACTCAATAGATCTATTGTTTGAAAAAGGATGAACATGAAACAAACGCTAGGCTTGACAACCCTAGGAAGTTATCAAGGTGAAAATTAACCCAAAATTGCTATGGCCCATCCATGGATACCTTAACCCCGAGCTAGTCTAGACTGTAAGGTCAGAAGATAAGTAGTCCTTGCTGACTCGTTATTTTTGTATAAGATCGGAAGGTCCTGCTAGGATAGTGACTAGTTGATTGACGAGGAACCCGAAGCAACAGTTAATGAAGATTATTGAAGCCAACTAATCTCCCATAACTAGATTTGAAGACTTCCACTTTTCAATCTCTTGATTTTTTTCCTTTATTTTATATATATTTTATTATTATTATAAAAATCTTAAAAACTCCTCTTATTTTTTACTTTCGTACTATAACTTATCTCAAGTACTAATTAGATCTTTTGATGTTTAGGTTAAAGTTGATCTAGCACTAGTCTCATTTGGGTACGATCCCTAGAGTACTCACCTACTCTATTGTAACTATATTATAACTGGACCCGTATACTTACAGATACCACCTCATTTATATATCTTTTACTACAGTATTCACACTCCAGATATTAGTATGTCCGGAGTCCTCTTTTTGGTTCTCCAAATGTGGCTTTGTCTCTTGTTGGCTAGACGAGTGTCTCTAAACGGTTAAGATTTTCTAGGATTTGTTGGATCAGGCATCTTCGTTGTCTTCGTTTATTGCCTTTACCGTTGGGGGTTCGGATTTGTACATGAATGTCTCATTGGGCCATATGTACAAATTCATGGTCATATTATCAATGATTTTGTAGGTTCGTTTGTACGTATGAAACATGGGAGATCTACTAGATGCTCTGCTTAGGTTTGATTTGATGTGTCTGTCAACACCGTCATAGAAAATTTGTATTTGTAGCGACACTTGAAATTCGTAATGTGGACACTTCCTTATAATTATCTTGAAATGTTCTATGCCTCGTACATGGATTCACCTTCATATTGTTTAAAATTGGTGATTTCTCACCTAAGCTAAATGGTTCGTCTAATCATGAAAATTTATAGGGAAACTTTTTCACTAGATCATTCCATATTGTAATGGAACCTGATTCTAATGATTCTAATGAATTAGCCACATTGTTGCACAACAAGAACTGGAATAACCTAAGATATACATTATCGTCGGATACCCCATTGTACTTGAAGGTGTCGTAGAGTTATAAGCACTGATTCAAGTGCTTGTTCGGGTCTTCCACCATGTTCCTCTTGAACTGCAATGTATTTTGGATTGCGATTGTTTTTATTTCAAAATTATTGGCATTGATTTTTAGCCTTGCTATGCTTCCTCACACCTCGTCTAGTGTCGGTAAGGAGTACTCACACAACATCCATTGATCCATTAGGACTTCCCGATTATTTCTTTGTCGCTCTCGTGGATCTTCAAATAAACAATTTTCTTAGGTAAATTAATTACCATGGTGTATTGGTGTTCATGAGTTGACGATTGTGCCTAATGATTTGTTCCGGATTTGGATGCGGATTGATTAGGGTGCTGCAACTTTGAGTCATAAACAACCTGAAAATAAATTAAACAAGTAAAAAAACAAAACTTAAATATTGTATCTATAGGTTTTAATGTTTCTACTTATCTTATTATTTGTAAAAATATTTTCAAGATCTATTGCCGAAACCTCCCTGGCAACGGCGCCAACAACTTGACCTCCTATAAATGAGTTCTCGTTTATAGTAAAAATAACACACCACAAATATATAAGATCAGAACGGCGGTGTCCACAAGTGGATGGGTTAAATTGTAATATAGTATAGTTTGCAACAAAACACTTGGAAGTATTCTAAGGATTGTACCCAATGGAGGATGGATTAATTTTGGATTAACTCGTTTTAGGGTTTGTGATTAACTTTGGATTAAGGTTTAGGGTGGATTAGCTATAGATTAACCAATTTTTACCTCCCAGACTCTAAGTAATTAATCAATTGGTTGATACTTGATTATCTCTTGACCTTGGAATGATGAAAATGTGCAAGTGTACACAATCGTTAACAAGTAATAAAGTGACAAGCATTGTCGAGTTACCGTACCTATAAGGATTGTGAATGAGAATATTTATGAAATGCAAATTTAAACAATTTGGTGATGGAAAGTATGTTGATTTAAAGTGTGATATAAAAACTAAGAAAATTAATTAAGTGCTAACTAAGAAAATAAAAATAAAAATGTTCCAATGCACGAATTTTAAAAGATGAGTTTAAATCAATATGACATAAATAGGTTAGATCAATTTCATTCTTTAACTTAGAGTTACTAAAACTATTTTCCTATTGTTACGAATAATTTCATGGCAACTTGGTATTTTGTTAACTAATGCACATACATTCTTACTAAATTAATTAATCTCTTGAACATATTCCTATGTCAATTCAAACAATTAATCAATTTTCGTAACCAAGTATAAAATTAAGTGAGGTAACAACATATTCCTACATTGAAACAATTTAATCACAATAATCTTACAAGTTATGAAAGGCTAAAGTATCGTTTAATACTGTCACTAACTTAACCCTCAGCTACCTTAGAAGATTAAACATGCACCAATTAAATATTGTGTCAATTAATTATAATTTCAATCCAATTAATAATTAATTCATTCTTTACCTTACAATTATAATGCAAGTTTAACATAAGCATGATTTTATTTAATTGAATAATGTACCAATGTCGATAAGAACACAAACATGATTTTAATAATTAAACGAACAGAACGCAATCAATCTAATACAAATTAAATCTAAGTCATTTTAATAAAATCAATAATGACAACATAACAAATATTCATAATCATGATCACAACATAAACGAGAAAAATAAAGGGAAGGAAACTAGGAAACAAATCCCGAGTTTCTTCGAAGCCAGAATAGTGCGCTCCTCTTCTTTTTGCTCATCCTGTTGATCCAAGGCCTTCACGAAAACTTGAATGCTACTACTCCAAGGGTCGTTCTAGCTCTTTTTCAAGAGGATAAATTGACAAGGGAAGGAGGAAAAAGGAAATGGGAAAACAAGAAATGGAATGAAAGACAATGAAGAGAGAAAGATGTGTGAATTGAGGATGTGAGGGATGAGAAATGAGAAAGGAAGAGGGGTATATATAGGTAGATATGGATGCTAAAAATAGAAAATAAATATTAGCCACTCCCTCTTCCTTGGCCATCTATGCTTTGAGCAAGTTTGATTGATTCAAACTTGCTATTTTTAGTTTAAGGATAAAAATAGAAGGCATGAAAAGATGAGGGCTTTGAACGGAATTAAAGGAAACTTCAAGCATTGTTTTAAAATGATGAAAATAAGATAAATAAGCTGATTGGGTAAGCTATATGGGACGGTTCTGGCCTCCAAATCCTTGGTGGATCAGTCCTATTCTCTTAACACAATTGGGCCCCTTTTTCTTCTTCAGGCTTATAATTAATTTTTAACCCAATTTATGTTGGACAAAAATTTATTATAAAATATATTCAATACTTATTTTTGGACTATCAATGGCTGAAAAATTAATTATCCATAATCTTGATTCACTCGATGCTAAAATTGCCCTAACGGTTCAAGCCTCTCGAGGTGACTGTCGAGCTAATTTTCACCCTTTGTGTAAAACTATAAAAAATAAATCAAATTTGTATAAATTTATTATAAAATAATTAAAATTAAATATTTTAATAATTTGAGTTCAAATTAAATATTTTATAATTAAAGTATGAAATTTCGACAAAAAATATACGAATCTGCATGAATTAGAGCTCAAAAGGTGCTAAAAAAATCTATATATTTTTGTGTTTTCACACCCCAAACTTAGTTCATTGCTTGTATCGAGTAATGCACAAATTATAAAAGGATTTTCTTGAAATCTCCTATGAAGAATTTCTTCAGAAAACATTCCTCCCATAATTATGAGTTTAGTGTAATTATGCTCAAGAACAAGAATTTTGAAATTACGCACCTCAAGTATACATATTGTTCGAATTATTCTCAATTATTATCATGATAGCAAGAATAGACTAAATTCTTTCTCAATAAATATATGCTAAATTCTTACCAATTAATTTTTATTCCCTCATTTAAGACTAAACTGTAGTCACTAAGTTTAATTTATGCCTTCTTACGTTGAACTTAGCAATTTCTCTCCACTAATATAGGCAGCATAGAAATATGAATCAATAGGCCTTTTAAAGAGGTTGTAATGTGGCTAGGCTAGGGGTACGTAAAAAGATAGATAATTTTAAGCTAAAAACCCTAGACTTAGCTTGCATCGGACCTTCGGAATGAATACCTTCAAATTCACCAACTCATTTTGCATTTGAGTACACATGCTCTTTGTACATCTATTTCTTTTGAGTACATATGCTCTTTCTCTTTTTTTTTCAAGCATATTATTGTATGTACTACAATTTTGAGCATTTGATACTTCTTTTTAACTCCCCCAAACTTATTTTCAAAGAATATTATGGATAGACTGAGTCTAGTGTTTAGGACAATTTAAAGATAATTATGAGAAGAGGGATGCCTTATTATTGCAATGGTTCAAATAAAATCAGGCCATATAATCTCAAAGTTGAATTTCAAGGGATAATATTCGTTGAGGTTAGTTTAAAAGGCTTAAATGTTCCAAACAAAAGTTTAAGTCATTTTCAAAATTCCATGCTTCTTAGGATTTTGCATCAAGAAATTACTAAGTCAATTCTAGAGACTTAAACTTTTTACATGCTTAGCTCTCAATAAGAAAAAAAATATTATAGTACGACTTACAAACTTTAGTAAGAGTAACATTTATGTCATAGTTCAACTAACATAGCAATTATTGAGATAATAGAACTTTATTTATACTAAAGTTTAGCATAATTAAAAAATATTCAAATTTTTGAACAGAATATAACTTAATCATAATTATAAGAAAAATGTATTTTGAAAAAGAAAAATAATTTTAATTTTTGGTACCAATAAATTCTTTGATAGTATGGTTGTTTTCTTTTAATTAAGGTACCAATAAATTCTTTGATAGTATAGTTGCTTTCTTTCAATGTAAAACCTTTTTCTGGGAGCATTTGTTGATTTTTGAAAATGATGTCATATCTTACTTTGGCTTCTTCACAGTAGAATTTGTTTTGTTATTTTTCAACTTGAACAGAGGCACGAGTTCTTTTGCGAGGCATGATTTAACCACCTTTTTAAAAATCAATAAGAACTTAAAAAATAAAGAGAGTGTAAAGCTAATAGTTTCTATTTAGGGTTGGTTGGAGAGTGATTGTTTGGTGACTTGATGGTTGCAACAAGTTGCGAAGGTTGCGTGGTGCAAAGGAAACAAGGGAGTGTATGGTTAGTGTGTGCGATGCAAGGGTGTGCAAGGTTTAGGGGAAAGGAGAGTAGTGGCATGTGAGGGAGCAGCAACAGCAATAGAGCGTAAGGGGATGGATAAGTGAAAAAGGCAGTGTGAGGTGAGGAGCGTGCGATCTGAGGAGAGTTGGGCCGGTGTGTGCGTGCAGCTAGGTGCTAGACGTGCTTGCTGCGCCGATTGTTGCTGGTGGCAAATAAAGTTTGCAGCAATAGGGAGTTTGGACGATGGGAGGTGCTAGGGTCGACGTTGGAGAAGCTGTGTAGGAAGGTGGAGTTGATGGTTTGATAAGTGATGTGAGTGAGGGAGGAGGGTGGTGGTATTTATAATGATAGAAGAAAAGAGTTTAACTCAAACTCTAAAGAAAAAAAAACTACTATAACTCCTAATTTTATATAAAGACAATAACAATTAATATATAATATAAAGTATATTAATATATTACTTGGTATTATCTTGTTTATTAGAAATAAAAGTTCTTAAATAAAATAATGATAAAATATTAAACAATTCTAATCCTATACAAGGTTAATAAAAATTAATATATATTATATAAAATATAATTATATATTAGTTGTTATCATTCTATTTTTTAACAATTAAAAACCTTTATTTTGGCTGCTTTAAAACTTTACAGAAAAAGACAACTAATTTAAATCTTTAAAAAAAGGGTAGCCAATTATTGTAAATAATTCAATTAAGTACCTAGACTTAAAGATACTTTGAAAGTTGAGCTGCAAACTAAAACTTAGGTAAAAATCGATACTTTTATTTGAAAAATTAAAAATTTATTTTTTCACTTAGGAAATACTTTCTTGGAAGATTATGTCAAAAAGAATTCCCAAGAAAGATTGGAGGGGTCACAAGTGGTCCCACTTAAGTTTCAACCTCCTAGACGAAATTTATTTTAACATACTAATCCAAGAAACATAGCCTATGTCATTTATTTAAAGAGAAAATTGAAAAGATTAGGCATCCGATAAAATGAGCGAGGTTTTATCCCCCTCAATTTTATCCCCTCAATAATGTTTCAAGCGCTGAGCATTAACTCTGAAATTATCTCTCTTACTGTGAAGCTCAACAACCCCATATGGGAAAACTTGATTACTAGTGAAAGAACCAGGCCAACATGATTTTAACTTACCTGGAAAGAACCTTAATCTAGAATTGAACAACAAGACTTACTGATCTGCTTCAAATTCTCGGACTCGAATGTGCTTGTCATGCCTAACGACTTCCTAAGACACACCCCAACCTTATAACACCTCAATCTTATCCATTTATTAGTAATTTAATAATGCAGAAGCAATTTGTGAACTAATTTTAAACTTTTTATAAGTAATTTAACCTACGAGCATTATTATCATTTTACCACCTACGGTTAAACTAACCCGAATTTAGATCCATACATTTACCAACCCTCATTTAGTCAATTTATGTAATCCCTAAACATTTCAGCTTTATCCGAGTTTATTTTCTATGCTAATTCAATTTTTATCATTAAGGAATAAATTGTAACAATTTCAAACTATCAGTACTATACCCGAATATTAAATTGAGTATGTTTCTAACAAAAATTATCAATTTCAAGTATAATCCTAAAATTTTATCAAGTTTCCTTATCATTTAATGCTCTAATTAGACTTATCAAGTTACAGGACTAATTTGTAATTTAAATGGACTAGAGAACCAATTTAAAAAGACCAGAATTCAAACCACCAACAATCCACTGCAGTTTCTTTTGTGCGAAAAATTCGATTTTAAACCAGATTTTGAGTATTTTAATGGCCAATTAAACCCCGTTTAGCTACAATTAAATATCATACATATTCATACACTTTCGATTGAATATATTAACACCAATTAAACCTCAATTAAATAGAATTAAACATTCAATTTCATGCATATCACCCATCGGTTAATTTAAACAAGTGGCGTACCTTAGTCGCTAGTTAACCATTCCATGGAAGCTTCAATTAAACAATGGTTAGTGTAAACATCATGCCTAACACACTGTGTTATCAAGCAATAATACACCGTAAATTATCTAATAATCAAACTCAAACATGCATATATGATGTTATAAAACCAGCCAAAATTAAAAATTTCCAATGTCCAAGTCCAATTACAACCAAAATTAAACTAAGTCCTGAAAGTTCCACAATGCTCGATTAACATCTCTAAAATGTATAACTAAATCTCTATTGAGCCTTAATCTCTTGGAACTCTCTTGCTCAGCTCCTGAGCTCCTTAATCCTATAGGTTAACTGCACAAATGTGAGGGTGTGAGCTTAAAAAGCTTAGTGAATGTTAATAAAACGATGAGTAAATTAGCACCCAAATCATGCTTAAATAAAAAACAATCAAATACAAATTATCACTCACAATATCAATCCATAATAGTTTAATGCCATATGTTCAACCATGTATCAAAAATCATAATTAATCATGGCATATAATCATCAATTTAGCATATAAAATTTCATACATTTATATTGGCATATACAATCATGGCTTAATTGGGTGATCATACATCGGATAAACAGATCTCCTTACTCCTAATCAAAATCAGAATCAGAACCAGTCTCAGATTGAGTGGGTTGAGGCCACACACTCCCCTATATTGCCTCAGATCATTCCCGTTGAATGGAGACACAAGCTTAACACTCCCTTATCTACTCCAAATCAGTCCACCTAGAGCCTCTTTGCTAAAAAATAACATGTCAATTTGGTGAGTACTCACAAATCCTATGGCATGCCAACTATATCCAATGGATCCACCATGCTATAATGGCAATATAATCAATCAATCATAACATAATTTCATTCAATAATGTGCTCAATTGAAAGTGCCAAAATGCATATGTGAATCATGTAACATAGCTATTTTAACATCAAAGTAAATCTAGCATACCAACTACCTATTATCAATTGAAATATCAACATACCATGAACCAAAAGCTCCAGCATGCTTGCTTAGTTCACCATTATAATCAATCAAATCGGCACATAAAATCACTAGATGCTCACTTACCAACACTTAACAAAAATTTACAAAAATTTCATCACTTAAACATATATCAATAATTTTGCAAAATTAACCAACCAAAATTAAATTAAATATTAGCAATAAGTAATTAATCATCCAATTAAGCATAAATGAGGGTCAATATACCAAATCGCCCTTTAATAACACTCACCACACAACTAACTCAACCACAACCAAATGATCAACCAAGTAAATCCAAGCTTCAATTTCGATTAGCTCAATCCTCTTCAAGATTCAGAGCTTCAATAGAGATAAAATAGATATTACCACCTTTCAAAAGATATAATAAACACATATTTCATCAACTAGGCTACACAAAATTCTCACTCAAAGCTACCTTACCGGATTTGTATCATCAAGTTAAAAACTCGATTCCTCACAAAATCGATCACTCCAGTCTCCTAATCACTTCCAAACATCAATACTAGTCCACATAAACATATACTAAGCATCAATTTTACATTTAAATCTATTTCACAAAAATCTAGAAAATCGGTTGTGAAAATGATGAAATTCAAATTTCTTTAAATTACCTTTCAAAACATGTTTAATGTTGATAAATAAGATAAAAAACCTTCTAATAGATCCATTTTGAGTTGGAACATCCATTGATTTGTGGATTTCCTCTCAAAATTCATGATCCACCATTAAATCACCTTAAGCTTTTGAAGAAGATGACATTGAAAAAAAATGTAATTATCTCTCAAATCATGTAAATATGCTTCTAATCATCATAAAAATAAGTTTAGAAATAATAATTACCTTTTATTCGTTCTAAATCCTTTGATTGGAAATCTTGATTGAAGAATCTTGAGAAATTTCAGAATATTTTTGGCTAGTTTTGTGAATAAATTTGGGTGAAAAGAGATAGTATTTTGAGAAGGAAATTTGTTGAATCTATTTTTTGATGATAGATCTTTAAAACCATGCAACGGAAATGAATTTTATAGCTCTCTAATATGATGTAAATGGAGTGAAAAGTAGGCTAGATGCATTATGTTTAAAACTGAAACAACCTACTAGAAATTTAAAAATTGGGAAATTTGCCCAATGGCCACTCCCACATTTCCCTTACTTTACCAATTGATCCTTTCCTTCCCAAATTTTGAATTTAAAGGTTTATTTGCAAAATAAATACTCCAAAATTTCCCTTATTTTACAATTAAATCCAATTTAAGTAGTATTTAAATTTAACTCAAATTAAACCCCAATAAAAATTATTTTAAAATTCTTTTTCGACCCAAATTAATTATTTTCACTAATAATTACTTAATTAGTTTAAAATTAATTTTCCAAAAATATTTTTATTTTATAGATTATTGTTTAATCAATTTTAAATGAAATTGACCTCCTAAATTAAATTAAAAATTACTATTAACTGATAAATCCATAAATTCATGCTCGGAACTCGAAAAATATACTCGAAACTACTATATTCGGTTTAGGGATATTACAACTCTCCCTCTTTAAAAAAGAATTTTGTCCTTGAAATTTTACCTGAATCAATCAGGTACAGATATTGACGTTTCATCACATCTTCTAGTTCCTAGGTGGCTTTCTCTGTTTTATGGTAGCGCTAAAAAACTTTCACCAACGAAAGTGTCTTATTGCGTAGCACCTTGACCTCACGATCTAGGATCACAACTGGTTCCTCCTCGTATGAAAGATGAGACCTAATCTCAATCTCCTCAACCGACATAATGTGAGAAGGATCAAATCGGTACTTCTGTGGCATGGAAACATGGAATATGTTGTGAATACAATCCAGTTCAGGCGACAGCAACAGACGATAAGCATCTGGTCCAATCCTCTCAGCAACCTCATAAGGGCCAATGAATCTCAGACTGAGCTTACCTTTTCACCTAAACCTTAGAACTTTCTTCCACGACGAAACCTTCAACAAGACCTTATCCCTAACCTAATACTTGATGTCTCGACATCTCAGGTCAACGTAAGACTTCTGCTTATCAGAAACAGCTTTTAACTGATCGCAAATAAGTCTTGCCTTATCCTCAATTTCCTGAACCAACTCTGGACCCAAGCTCCTCTTCTCTTCCATATCGGACCAACACATAGGAGTCCTACACCTCTGACCATACAAAGCCTCAAATGGCGCCATCTAAATACTCTTTTGAAAGCTATTATTATAAAAGACCGGTTTAGACCCTAGTCGAAATAGTGGTTTCAGGACCACATATCCGAGTCAGAAAAATAGTTAAATATTAGTTTTTGTGCTTATGATGTGTGAATTAGCATGTGTGAAAGTTTCGTATTAAAATTTAATCGTATGTGTACTCAATTTGCTAAGAAGGCCTAATCCCGTAAAATGTAAAAGTTACCTGCTGCTTGTTAAAAGTGCTTATTTGACTTGGCTTTATAATTGTGAGGTCCTTATGTGGTTATTTGACCATGGTTTTGATTAAATGACATTGGCGGACATTAGTTGGTGGAATATTAATGTTATAATTCATGGATAAAATGGTAAAATGTTTATTAAAGTAATTAAAATAAAACAATAGCATGAAAATATGTCATTTGGTGTTCTTCATTGCCCAAAATCAAAATAAAAGAAAAGGGAAAAGCTTTGCTAGGGTTCGGCACTTGCAAGCTTTGATTTAGGTATGTTTTTGCTTTGGTTTTTGATAATTTCTACGTTTTTGTAATCGTTGCTTCGTATATTATCAAGCCCATGCCTCAATTTCTGATTTTGATGATGAATTTGAAATGTGCCATGGATAAATTCATGAGTTTTATGTTGTTATATGATGAAATATGAAAGTTTGATGCTAGTTTTATATGTTTTGTCTTTGGATTTTTGATGATTTTGAGTAAAATGGGCTAAATTGTAAAATCTATAAATTGAGGGACTAAAATGTGAAATAAATGAAATGTGCGGACTTGTATGAGAGCTATGAAAATTTGGCTAAGCTTGTGTACAAGCAAACTTTGTGTATTTTGTGATTTTGTGAATTAGGGACTAAAGTGTCGAAATGTGAAATGTGAGGGCTAGTTTGCAATATGCCTTAATTGTGTGTATATGGATTGGTTTGAATTATTTGGTGAATAAAGGGTTAATTTTTAATACATATAGATCAAGAAAAGAGGAATTCAGATTTATACCGAGGGAAGTCGAAGGTTATAGATTAGACAATTCGAGTCGACAATTTCGAGTACAAGGTAAGTTCGTACGAAAAACATGATGTTACAAATATATTTTTGATGCTTGAATTGTACATAGATTGTATATATAATTGATTATGGTTGAATACGATAATAAATCAAGTGTATTAGGCACTAAGTGTGCGATTCAAAATAGCTTCGGCTATATGAGGCACTAAGTGTACGATACTGAGATAGTTTCGGTTAATTGAGATGGCACTAAGTGTGTGGAGTCGTTCTAGCTTTGGCTAACCCTTAAAGCACTAAGTGTGCGGATGTTAAAGCATGATTAATCTTCGAAATGTCTTAAAATATCCTAACAATAGGTGAGAATGAAAATGAATAAATACGGGAAGGTTCAGGTATGTATGATACCTATGTGATAGATGATGTTATGCATATGAAGTTCATTAAATTGGTATAAATATATGAATTGTGTTGGCATACAATTGATAGATGAATTGAGAATTAATAAGTACTCATGTGTTGATGTTTTATATTTTATAAACAGTTGATGATTTTTGGTACGAGCTTACTAAGCTTTTGAAAACTTACTCTGTGTATGTTTGCATTGTTTTATAGATATCGAAGCTACTGTGAGCTCGGGGATCGTCGAGGATCGTCACCACACTATCGAATCTCATTTTGGTACTTTGAAAATGTATATATTAAAGTATGGTATGTATAGGCTAGAAATGTTTAGATTATGTTTTGTGATTGTATATATTTGGCCATGTAATATGTAACACCCCTTACCCGTATCCAAGGCCGGAACAGAGTATGAGGCATTACCAGACTTAAAAATACACATAGACGAAAACCGGGCCATAAAATTTCATTTAATTCAAAACTTTTCGAACACATGCATAACAAACAAAGCTAACTATATCATCATATCAAAACATAGGACATGGCACGATTAATTAAACTTATAAACCATAATGGATAAGGACCACATCTCATGATTTTATACGATAACTCAAAGCAGACTGATACGTATGGTCAAAATCATAATAAAAATACATATCACAAACCAACTTCCTATACATGCCACTCACTTGATATTTCTAATATTTGAATTAATTTTCCCAAAAATGATAGTTTGATAGTGTGATTTTGCCTCCGACAATCTCCAACGTCGAGCCGACCTGCCAATACTAAAGAAATGGAGAGGATGGGTAAGCTTTACGCTTAGTAAGTTCATATGAAAATAATAAGCAATTACTACCATGCTTTTCAAGATAAAACACTATAATTGTACAATTACACATATTTAGGATAGGCTGTTTTCTGGAGTCCCGGTGTTAACAAAAAATCATATCTCAAGTTAAAAAACTCGAAATACAATTCCGTAAATTTTCTATGAAACTAGACTCATATTTCTACTTACTAATTTTTTTCTAGAATTTTTGGTCAGGCCATTTAGTACAGTTTATTAGTTAAAGTCTCCCCTGTTTCAGGGTATGACTACTCTGACCCCTGTGTACTACGAACCGAATTTCTCCATGTACAGAATTCCAACGACCATGCCATTTGTTTCCATTAAAATTAGATTCAATAAGGAATCCATGCATGTAAGGTATGACTCTCAATAATTTTTGTACAATTTATGGTGAATTTCTAAAGTTAGAACAGGGGATCTCAAATTCATTCAGACCTTGTTTTACAAGAATTCAAATATCACACAATATAGAATTGTTTTGATTCCCATGTTTCTTTCATGTGAAAATAGACTCATTAATCTTTATTTTTCATATATCATTTGCATTTTTATTCAACTTTCACAATATTTAGTGAATTTTCAAAGTCATGCAACTACTGCTATCCAATACTATTTTACCACTAAAATTCATTCTTACATAATTCCACTTAATCGATTTTGTCTTATCGAAATTCACCCAATTATCGAGCACATTGCTCATAATTTTTCATAAACATATACCTACACTTATTCATCATATAATCATGTTCAATTGTATTTTTACTTAATCGATTTTCCCGTTGAATTCTTCAGAATAATAACTGATACTCAATTGCCTGCACATATTTTCACACTTGTAGCCAAAGCTATCTGGTACGCATAGTAGCCTGCACATAGTACTACACATGCGACCAATTATTCGGTACACGTAGTATGCACTTAGTACTACACACGTGACCAATTATCCGGTACACGTAGTAGCCTGCACTTAGTACTACACACGTGACCTAACCATCTGATACACGTAGTAGCCTGCACCTAGTACTACACACGTGATCACAGTTTTAGGGTACGCATAGTAGCCTGCACTAAGCACTACACATGCGATCTCACAATAGATCATTCGTATCGTTTTTATTTCGAAGGTTCAATCGGGAAATTCATCACTTTTCAACATTTTACTAAATTGTCCGTAATCAATTTAAAATTCATAATTTACATCAAATAACCATTTGATAGGCAGCCACATTTCATATGATATCAAAATATAATAACATAAAAAGAATCGATAGATTATTTATGTACGAATTTACTCGAAGTGTCGATCTCACTATCCATAGTACCAATTGTCCATTCATAGTATAATAAGACACAACTCAAATATCAAATCAGCTTTTAAGAATTTATGTGACACCCCTAAAGTGACCCTAGTCGGAAAGTGGTTTCGGGACCGCTAAGCCGAGTCACCGAAGTATTTGGATGTGATAATTATTGTCTAGAATATGTGAATATGAATGTGTGAAAGTTTTAAACTTCGATTTAGTCGATTGCATGTGAACCTAGTTAATAGGACTTATGTGTGACATTTTTGAAATGCGATAGGTTAATTTATAAGGACCTATTTAAGCATGTAGTGAAAATATTGGCTTTGCATGTCAAATACTCCTTTTGTGTGCATAGTGGCCGGCCATGATGGAGCATATATTAGACTATGTGGTAAATTTCCATGAAGTGGTCATTATTTTAAGTAAAAGAAAAGAAATAATAAAAGAAATACTAAGGATACTAAAAGAAAAAAAAAGAAAGAGGGAGGTTATCACCTTGTTCTTCTTGGCCGATTGTAGAGAGGAAGATAGGAGGGTAGCATTCGGTCACTTGAAGCTTGAGAAGGTTAGTAAAATTTTGTTAGTTTTGAAATTTTAAGCTTAGTTCAAGTCATTTAGCTAGCTCCATATTAGCCCATTTGAAAACTTGGAATTTTTGATGGATGGATGGAGCATTCGGCTATGGTTATTAAAGAAGGAATTTGATTATTTCCTTTAAGTTTTGATGAAGAATGTGTTGAGTAAATTAGGGGTTTGAACACTTAAGGATTCGGCATTGTTCATGATTTTTTTTTAGAAGGTGAGTTTGAATGATATGAGTAATGTCATGTATGGGTTTCGGCTTTGATAAGTAAAAATGTAAGGGTAATTGAAATGAATAATTGGAGGCTTAACCATCAAGAGGTTCGGCTATGGACTATAAGTGTTAGCTTATTCGGCACAAGAGTATAAATGTTAATTACTTTAAAATTGAAGCCTTGAAGAATAGGTTGTGGATCATTAAAGTGTTGAAGGTTAAATCTTTAAGCTTGGTTAATTTGGACATTCGGCTATTCTCATGACACTAGATACAAGGGTATGAAAGGTTATCTATATATATAAGTTTAATTTATTCATGGTAACTTGGCATGTGGATTGGATATATGTTAGTTAATACATGCATTTGGAGGTGATGTGTTAAATAATTAGGTATACGGGTTGGTTTCATTATTGAGTATAAGGGCTAAGTGTTTTAAATTGCCTTTGATGTATACATGCTTATATTGAAATATTAAGGCTATGTTAGCCAATTGAGGGTTTCGGCCAAGATATTCAAATAGATTGGTGTGAATGTTTGAGTGATGAATTTGACTCTTGTGTCGAGTTGGGATGATATGTGTATTTATATAAAACTAAATGATGCTAAATAAATTCGATTATGCATGGTATTGAGCTAGTATCATGTTCGTTGGTACATGAGTAGAGCATATGTTTGATGTTTAATATCTAGTTAATAACATCTTTTGTACTTAGTTGTATGGTATACATGTATTAAATCGAATCGCTAAATTGATAAGTTATTTAATAAAATCTACTTGTTGAATCAAGCTCAAGAGCCAAGAGGGTCAAAATCTGATAAAGGAAAGGAAAAAGTGATCGAGTAGTCTATCCACAACTATTCAAAGTATTCGAGGTAAGTTTTAAGTATTAAAGCCTATAATGTGATTGAGTATGATATGTCAAGCACATATTAAAAGAATCATAACTCTATTGTAAATTTTTATGCATATAGCCTAATGGCTATTATGAAGTATGGGTAAGTTATTGATATGATATGTTGCCAAATGGATATGATATTATGAAGCGCTAAAAGGATATGTCAGAAGAGTAAAATTGTGATAAACCTGCTCAGGACAGCAGCAGTAACGTGACTTTAGAAAATCACCATAAATTTATGGATTTGAATTAGAGGCTGAATGAGACATGAAATTAAAGCTTAATGAGTCTAGTTTCAAATGAAATCAAATACAACACATTTTGAATTCAGTAAAATGAGAAATTTGATTCGTAGCGAAGAGTGGTCAGATTAGTCAAACAGTGAAACAGGGGAAACTTTAAGAAAAATCTGGTATTGATTGGCCAAACATAAAATTCTGGAAATTTTATGGATGGAAGATATACGAGTCTATATTCAGGAAAAATTAACGGAAAGTGATTTGGAGTTTTGTAGCTCCAGTTATAAATAATTTAGTGACTATTGCTCAGGAAAAACAGCTTGTGCTGAATTTGAGATTATGTTGTGAACATTGATAAACTTGTTTTAGTTGCTCATAAGCTATTGATTAAACCCATACTTGAATTCTAAATCGTGATATTGTAAGTTTATGAGTATTCGAATATGAAATGATAGTAAGGCCTAATGGCCGATGTGATGAATGTGAAAGTGTATATATGAGATAAGGCCTAATGGCCGATGTGATGAATGTGAAAGTGTATATACGTGATAGGGCCGAATGGCCGATGTGATGAATGTGAAAGTGTATATACGTGATAGGGCCTAATGGCCGATGTGATGAATGTGAAAGTGTATATATGTGATAGGGCCGAATGGCCGATGTGATGAATGTGAAAGTGTATATACGTGATAGGGCCGAATGGCCGATGTGATGAATGTGAAAGTGTATATACGTGATAGGGCCTAATGGCCGATGTGATGAATGTGAAAGTGTATATATATGTGATAAGGCCTAATGGCCGATGTGATGAATGTGAAAGTGTATATATATGTGATAAGGCCTAATGGCCGATGTGATGAATGTGAAAGTGTATATATGTGATAAGGCCTAATGGCCGATGTGATGAATGTGGAAGTGTATATATATGTGACAGGGCCGAGTGGCCAACGTGATGGATGTGAAAGTGTATAAATGTGATAAGTCCCGAAGGGCAATTGTGTCAGTACTATATCCGGGTTAAAACCCCGCAGGCTTTATGCGAGAATATTATCACTGATTTATGTCCGTAAGCTTCGTGCTCGTACTATATCTGAGCTCTAAAGACCCGATGACTACGTGTGGGAATTTTTGTCCGGGTAAGACCCGATAACTTCGTGTGGAGATTATGTCCGGGTAAGATTTCGTAATAAGAATTGCTTATAAATATATTCAATGCGAAAGGTTAAACAGGTATGTACTCCAAGTTTATATGTGAGCTTGATTTGCACTAAATCATAAGGTAGTTATGTGATGCATACGAGAGCAATCTATGAGACTATTCTTGTGATTATGTGACATCGGATCAGTGTGAGGGGTGATGTGAAATCATACGATATATCTATGTCACATGAGCTCACTTTTATGTGAAAGTTTATCTACCTATTGTATATGATGAGATGTGCGTATTCGGAAAAGGGATGGTATGCCCGAAGGAAGAGTGAAATAAAAATACGAACAACTATGTTATAATTTGATTGTTATCTATTGCCACTGCTTAAAACTTACTAAGCATTGTAATGCTTACTCCGTTTACTCTGTTTCCTCTGTTTTATAGATCTCATTGCGAAGCTACAGGCTCGGGGATCGTCAGCAACTAGTCACACTATCACTATCCACTGTTTGGTACTGCTATGTTTCGGATTGTCTTATGGCATGTATAAAATAGACTAGTGGCGGAAGAATATTTTGGTTAATGTATATAGCCATGCGAAAATGGCTTATATATGTTCGAGCATAATGTTAAAATCATTTGGTATGGAATGGTTAATCGCTATCATGATTTGTGCTATTTATGCAAAAAGGGCTAGTTGAATCATGGAAACTATGAAATAGGTAAAGTCTACCTTAAAGGCAGATGCTGACAGCAGCAGTGATGTAGATTTGGAAAATCACTAAAAATAGTAGGATTGGAATTAAATAGTGAATAAATTATGTAAACGAAACTTGATGAATCTATTTTCATAGGAAAGTAACGAAATGATCATATGGACAGTATGTTAAGAGATATTCAGGTTCTCGTGAGACGGGGCCAGAACGGTTTCTGGACTCCCTGTTCCGACTTTGAAAATTCATTATAAATTAACCAGAGATAATTAGGAGTCATACCATATATGTATAGATTCCTCTCTGAGTCTAGTTTCCATAGAAACAAACGGCATCAGTATTGAAGCTCTGTGCAGGGAGATATCCAAGTCGTAATGCGCTAAGGTCAGTGTAGTCGATCCCTGTAACATGGGGGACTTTGACTAATAAACTGTACTAATTGGCCTGACCAAAAATTCTATAAAAAAATATGTAGATGGGCATATGAGTCTAGTTTCAGGGAAAAATCACGAAACTGATTTTCGAGTTGTGAAACTCAAGATATGATTTTTAAAGCGACTAGTATGCAGATTGGGCAGCGTCTGGGAAATATTTTTATAAGGGGTTTAAAGTCTGTTAACACCTCGTGTTCGACTCCGGTGTCGGTCTCGGGTTCGGGGTGTTACAATTTACATAACATATATCACATATTTATATATCACTTGTCATGTATCATCATTTTATTGCATTTCATGTAACATTCTTTCATGTCATATTTTCACATCATAAACACCATTCCATCAACTTCTCCAATATATTAAATCATAAAATATATGCAATAATAGTAAGAAATATAATTCAAACATAACATTGCATTATTATTATCATATGAACTTACCTCGATCCAGAAACAACAATTTACCATTTTAGTCCATAACCTTGTATTTTCCCCGATTTAAGCCTGAATCTCGATTTCCTTCATCTATAATATCACATTTAGCCTAATAATTAGTCACACTATTCATACGGGTCCAAAAATCATATTTTTAAAAATTTTCATTTTGACCCCTAAACTTTTGCATATTTGCACTTTTTCCCCAAGGTTCAGAAATTAGACTTCATCATATTTTCTTATGTTTTATGACATACTGATTATTTTTCCCTTCTATGGCAACATAAAATTCTCACTCTAACATGTACTTATGACTATTAGGTATTTTTACCAATTAAGCCCTTTTGCTTGTTTTCACTTAAAACCGAGTAGCACAAGTTGTCTAACATAATTTAAAACCTCATATTCTATCATAAAACAACAAAATACACAAATTTCACCTATGGGTATTTTTCCAAATATGAACCCTAGGTTGAATTATTGCTAGCATAAGCTAAATCAAGTTACTGGGACTCCAAAAACGTAAAAATCATTAAAAACGAGGCTAGAACAGACTTACAATCGAGCTTGAAAGCTTGGAAACCCTAGCCATGGAGTATCCCTTGGTATAAACGTCCGTGGTGAAGAAGATGAGCAAAATTGGCTTTTAATTTTGTATTTTAATTCATTTTACCCCTAAATGACCAAAATGCCCTTACTACTAAACTTTCCAAAAATTCCATTCATGTCCAATATTTGTCCATAAACTTTGAAATTGGTCAAATTGCTATTTAAGACCTCCTAATTAATATTTCAAAGCAATTTCATACTAGAAACTTCTAGAATGCAAGTTTTACAACTTATTCAATTTAGTCCCTAACTTCAAATTAAGCACTTTATGCATAGAATTTCTTCATGAAATTTTCACACAATCATGAAATCATATCATAGACCTCAAAATAATCATAAAATAATTATTTCTATCTCGAATTTGTGGTTACGAAACTGCTATTCCGATTAGGCCCTAATTTGGGATATTACATAATATGGTTTGGTATGGATGTGATTATGATAAGGTTTGGTCATGAAGTTGAAACTTATGTTTGGTATGATTTTATTTTAGATATGTTACGATTTGGTTGATGTATTGAGATGGAAGTTTGTTTGGCAACGATATGTCATGAATGGCTTATGTTTTGGTTGTGAATTGGTCATATAATGTTGTGCAAATATGCTTGGTTTGGAGCTTGTAGGTTTGACCCAATTGGGGTGGCAAGTCGGCTATTCAAATGGCCTATTTTTGTCCACATGGGAAGGGACACGGGCATGTGTCTCAGTCGTGTGTGACACACGACTATGTTCCACGGCCGTGTGTCCCATGGGGTACCCTACAATTGTAGGTTAGGCTCGAGCACGGCCAAGGCACATGGACGTGTGGCTAACCGTGTTTCCCAAGTCAGATTCGACCAGGGCCAAAGCACACGGGCATGTCTTATGGCCGTGTGAGCAAGTCAGTATGTATGTCCTGTTTTGTCACGACCTAGACACACGGGTGTGTCTAACGTCGTGTAAGGCACACGGCCTGTTCACATAGGTGTGCGACCTTTACTTGTTTGAAAAATGTTTAAATTTTGGAGAAATTTAGTATGCGTTCGGTGTAGTCCTGACCCCTTTCTAATCTTTGTTTAAGGTCTCGATGACTTATATAAGGGACTCTATATTGATGATTGATCTTTAATGCTTCGATGATTATGAAATGAATGTCAATGTTCTGATTTGTCTGGTAATGCCTTTAACCCTAGTCTACAGATACGGGTTAGGGGTGTTACAATTATTATAAGAAAACTCGACTAACAACAAGTGATGATCCTAGCTACCTCCAAATTTGATAGCAGAACTACGGAGCATGACCTCAAGAACTTGAATCACCCTCTCGGATTATTCATCAGGCTGCAGATGATAAGCTGAACTGAAATAAAGCTTTGAACCCAAAGCTTCGTGCAACACCTTCCAAAATCTTAAAGTAAACAGCAGATCTCGATTTGATATAATCAAAATAGGAACTCTATGAAGACAAACAATCTCTCAGATATAGAGCTCAGCTAACTGATTTAAACTGAATGTTGTACGGACCAGCAGAAAATGAGTAGACTTCATAAATCTTTCCACAATCACCTAGATTGAATCCTTACGAGTCAGAGTCAAAGGCAAACCCGAAACAAAGTCCATTGTAATCCGCTCTCATTTCCTCTCAGGAGTTTGAATAGGCTGAAGCAAACTAGATGGACGCTGATGCTCAACTTTCACTCTTTGACAAACCAAACATCTCGCAACAAAGTCAGCAACATCCTTCTTCAACCAAGGCCATCAATCCAGAACCCAAAGGTCTTGATACATCTTGTTCCCACGAGATTCATAGCATAAGGACTGCTATGTGCCTCGGTAAGAATCAAGGGCCTCAGATCCTCGTCTTCCAAAATGCACAAACAACCTCAAAAACACAGAACACCATCAGAGTTGAGATCAAAATCTCCCTAAAATTTTAGCTCAACCTGACAAATCTGAAGAGCCAAATTCTCATCAAAAGGTTGAGGCTCACGAATTTGCTGCGAAAGAACCGGTCTCACCTGAAATTAAGCCAACAACCCACCATCCTCTGAAACAGATAGCCTCACAAACATAGCCCTCAAATCAACCAAAGACTTTTGACTCAGAGCATCTGCGATGACATTCACTTTACCCAAATTGTACTCGATCACACAATCATAGTCCTTCAGTAACTCGATCAAACGCCTCTATCTCATGTTCAACTCCTTTTGGGTTAAGAGATACTTAAGACTCTTGTGATCGATGTAAATCACACACCTCTCACCATATAGATAGTGACACCAAATCTTGAGCACAAAGAATATGTCAGCTGGCTCTAAATCATGAGTTAGATGTTATACTCATGTGACCTTAACTACCTCGACGCATAAGCAACTACCCTACCCTCTTGCATCAGCGCACAACCCAGTCCCGTACAAGAAGCATCTCTATAGACCACATACTCCTTATCGGATTCTGACTATGTCAACACATGCACTTCATTTAAAGCTGACTTCAGCTTCTTGAAACACTTCTACCTCTCAACAGTCCATTCCAATGCAGTGTCTTCTGAAGCAACTTTGTCAAAGAAGTAATAATGCTTGAAATCCTGTCGAAAAGGTGATAGCAATAACCAGCTAACCCCAGAAAACTTCTAACCTTAGAAATAGATCTTGGCGGATTCCAATCCAAAATTGCTTAAAATTTCTTCGGATTAACCCGAATACCCTCAGCTGAAATGACATGACCCAGAAACACTACCTCTCGAAGCCAACACTCACACTTATTTAACTTCGCATACAACTGCTTCTCCCACAAAACTTGCAAAAATACTCTTAAATGCTCATCCTTAGATCGAGAATACACCGATATATTGTCTATGAAGATCACCGAATCGATCCAAGTAGGAGTGGAAAACTCAGTTCATCATGTCCATAAACACAGCAAGTGCATTTTTCAATCTAAATGGTATGATAAGATACTCGTAATGACCATACCAAGTCTTGAAAGCAGTATTCATCATATCCGAATCCTTAACCTTCAACTGGTAGTACCCAAAGCTCATATCAATCTTTGAGAAAATCGAAGCTCCCTCAAACTGATCAAAAAGATCATCAATCATCAGCAATGGATGCTTATTCTTGATGGTTAACTTATTCAGCTGGCGATAGTCGATGTACAACCTCAAAGTCCCATCCTTATTCTTAACGAACAACACTAGTGCTCCCCACAGACTCACACTCAGACTTATGAACCAATGATCCAAAACATGTTTAATGTTGATAAATAAGATAAAAAACCTTCTAATAGATCCATTTTGAGTTGGAACATCCATTGATTTATGGATTTCCTCTCAAAATTCACGATTCGCCATTAAAGCACCTTAAGCTTTTGAAGAAGATGACATTGATAAAAAATCATGTAATTATCACTCAAATCATGTAAATATGCTTCTAATCATCATAAAAATAAGTTTAGAAATAATAATTACCTTTGATTTGTTCTAAATCATTTGATTGAAAATCTTAATTGAAGAATCTTGAGAAATTTTAGAATATTTTTGGCTAGTTTTGTGAATAAAATTGGGTGAAAAAAAGAGAGTACTTTGAGAAGGAAATTTGTTGAATCTATTTTTTGATGATAGATCTTTAAAACCATGCAAAGAAAATGAATTTTATAGCTTTCTAATTTGATGTAAATAGAGTGAAAAGTAGGCTAGATGCATTGTGTTTAAAACTGAAACAACCCACCAAAAATTAAAAAATTGGGAAATTTGCCCAATGGTCTCTCCCACATTTCCCTTGCTTTACCAATCGATCATTTCCCTCCAAAATTTTGAATTTAAAGGTTTATTTGCAAAATAAATAATCCAAAATTTCCCCTATTTTACAATAAAATCCAATTTAAGTAATATTTAAATTTAACTCAAATTAACCCCCAATAAAAATTATTTTAAAATTCTTTTTCGACCCAAATTAAATATTTTCACTAATAATTACTTAATTAGTTTAAAATTAATTTTCCAAAAATATTTTTATTTTTTTGGATCATTGTTTAATCGATTTTAGATGAAATTAACCTCCTAAATTAAATTAAAATTACTATTAACCTGATAAATTCATAAATTCAAGCTTAGAACTCGAAAAATATAACAGAAGCTACTAGACCTAGTTTTGGGATATTACACCACAAATATCAGCTATGGTCCATCTGACAGTCTTCTTGAATTATTTTAGTACTAAAATAAGTTTCTCTTCCTGCTCTTCAGTTAACTCTGTTGAAACAATCATAGGCAAAGTCGAAACGTTACCTAAATAAACATATTTTAAGTGCGAGGGAAGTACCTTTAATTCCAATTTAGGTTGCTCCTCATTGACGCTTTTGGTTGGATATAATCTTACTCTCTAATTCCAAAGATTCAAAGCAGGATTGCGGATTAAATCCCTTTTGGTTAGCCTCTAGCAAAGCTACATATTCCTCCCCCTCTTCCTCATTTTGAGGGTTTGACATTAATTTTTTTTCCAATGGGTCCTCAATAGAATTGAGTTCCATTTAACGACTAATTCCTCTAACTCAGTTATTGTTGAAAAATCATCAATTGTGTCAAAAATCTCATAGACTTAAAAACATTGAATGTTATCTGGTCATCCTGAACACGCATAGTAAGCTCACCCTTTTATACATCAATTAAGGTCCTTCCTGTTGCTAGGAAAGGCCTTCCTAAGATGATTGGCACCTCCTTATCTGCTTTAAAGCTTAAAATAACAAAGTCAACAGGAAAAATAAATTTGTCTACATGTACCAATACATCCTTGATTTTTCCTTTTGGATGTGATAAGGATCGATCTACTAACTGAAGTGTAACCGTAGTGGGTCTAACTTCACCTTTTCCCAACTTTCTAAATATGGACATGGGCATCAAGTTGATGCTCGCACCCAAATCACATAGTGCCTTACCACAATAAGTTGCTTCAATGTTGCAGGTTATGGTAAAACATCTAGTGTCTTTCATCTTTGGGGGTGGTTTATCTTGTAGATATGCACTACATTCTTTCGTTAGAGCTATCGTCTCAAATTCTCCAAGTCTTCGTTTCTTGGACAAGATATCCTTTATAAATTTGATGTAGTTTGACATCTGCTCAAGTGCTTCTACCAATCAAATGTTGATATGAAGTTGCTTGAGTACATTTAAGAACTTCTTAAACTGGACTTCTTGCTTCTGCTTCTGAAGTCTTTGAAGGTAGGGTGGTGGAGGATTCTTGTAACAACTTGTTTTTAGTCAAATCAGAATAGTGGTTTTGGTACCATAAATTTGAGGTCAAATATTTATTTTATTAGTATTTTGAGGTCTACAACATGATAGTATGATTGTGTGAAAATTTCATTAAGAAATTTTATCGTTTGAGTTCTTAATTTGATAAAAAGGACTAAATTGCGTAAAGTGTAAAGGTTGAGTTCTATTAGCTAAAGGTGTCTAATAGCTATAGAACCTTTAAGTGAAGTTCCTTAAATGGTAAATAAACCATTTTTTATTTGAGTGGACATATATGGACATATTATTAAGTGTTTTAAAGGTTATTTATTAAGGTTAAATTAGTAAATTAGTAAATAACTTAGTAAAATAATAGAAACATGATATCATTCTTAGTTTTCTATCATTTTCCACTGAAAAATTGAACTAGGGAACTCCATTGAAGGAGCTTAAGCATTTGGCTATTCAAGTTCTTTGCATGGTATAAATTTTTACTTAGTTTTTAATGATTTTTATGTTTTCGAAGTCGTTGTAGCTTAATCTAGCTAGCGTAGGGACTAATTTGCAAAATTGTTAAAGGTTTAGGGTTTTAACATTGATGATAGAAAATGAATGGTTGTTGTTAGATAAACAACATTTGTTAAGTGATTTTTGATAAAATTGTCAATTAGGGATTAAATTGAGAAATGTGATAAATTATGTGGTAAATGTGTGAAATAATGAAAAATATGGGCTACTATGAGTATAAGGGAAATTTGGCTAGCATGGGTGTGGACTCAATTGAATGAATTTGCATTTTTATGAGCTAGGGACTAAATTGTAAATATGTTGAAATTTTAGGGGCAAAAGTGTAATTTTGCCATAATATGAAATTTGGATTTAATTGAATAGAATGATAATTAAATAAGTTAAATTTGATTATATATAGATCAAGAAAAGTGAAGTTCGGATTTAAATCAGGGGAAAATAAAGTATTGGACTAGATCCTTTTCTGACGTTTTTTGTGATCGAGGTAAGTTCGTATGTTAATAAGAATTAATATAATTGTGTTTTAAATGCTTTATTATTGAATTAATTGTGAATACAATTTTACGGAAATGTTCGATAAAGATTTGGCAATGTTAATCCTGGTTGAACCTTAGGAATAGATAGGATACAAATGACATGTCATTAGGGGTTATTGTGTTTAGGTGCTGGTCTGTACGTTCTATCGGTGGCTGAGTTATCCAACATGTGTTGTGACTGCTCGTCAGCTTGTGTGTACAGCACCGTGTAGCTACGTTTTGACTGTCAGCTTGTGTGAGAAGACCCGGTGATAGCTCGAGATGAGCATTTACATATGAGATATGAGATTGAGATGGTTTCAACCATGTATCGGCACTTAGGTGCGAGATTCCTGAGTATCTAATATTATTCGAAATGGTTCAATGGGTATATTGAAGATATGAAGGGTAAGAGATTGATACTTATCAGTGTAGGTATGTACGTAAACCGTATAGATATTGAATCAATGAAATTGGTGAGTTGCATGATCTACTATGTGGTTGAACATATATTAGCCTTGTGATTAAGTTAAATTTTAGTGTTTTATGATAGATGACTTACTTTGAGAATGAATGGTAAGTTTTATTTATTAACTATACGAGCTTACTAAGCTTTATAGCTTACTTTGTTCACTGTTCTGTGTTTTATAGTGATTTCAAAGCTTGCTCGGATTGGGAGTTGTTACAGATCTCATTATACTATCTAGCTATCATTTTGGTACTTCTAAACTTATGTATTTGGTTATATGGCATGTATAGGAGTGTGGCTAATATGTTTTATATGTTTATAATGGATTTATCCAAGTGATTTGGCTTGTAAATAAATTATGTTTTGGTTATGTGTATAGTCATGTGATTTGGCTTATTTTGATATATTTGGTTATGTATATATATATGTGCAAATGGCCTTTTGTGATGTGGTTTAAAATTGATATATGAATGTATTTTGTGGATTGGTATTTTGAATACCAAATGGTGGAATTTTGAGATATGGTATACTTGTGGTTTTAAGCAAAATAATGCATAGTTGAAAGTGACCATTTAGGTTATTTTTAGATGTGAAATTAGTATGAAGTTGAATGGCTAATTGTGATACTTGTATGCAATATAGTTGTTGGTATGAAAATAGCATGGTTTAGGCTTTAGATGAGATTGTTTGGAATGCCTATTGATGCTATGTTATATGCTATTTGGTTTTTGTAGGTGAATGCAAATTTGGGTGAGAAAGATGGCTTGGTAAATAGCATATTTTAGTCCACATGGACAGAGACACGGGCGTGGGTCTCAACCGTGTGTGACACATGGTCTGCTAACACTGCTGCGTGTCCGTTGATGTTTATTTAGAAACCAAGTCAGTATGCTCCACAAAGCCCAGCACACGGGCGCATGACTTAGCCATGTGGTATAAGTTAGTATACCCTACAGTTTTGGCACGGCCTAGCACACGACCTGGCACATGAGCGTGTGTGGCCATTTCGAGGGGTACACGGGCTAGTTACACAGGCATGTGGTTGGCCATGTGACCCAAGTCAGAGAGTTACACGGGGTAAGACACAGGCTGGGGTATGGCCATCTAATTCCATTTTGAATGTCCATATGGTTGGGCTACACGGGTGTGTATCTCCTTTATTTTGAAAAACTTTCTAAGTTTTTCCAAAAATTTCTTGAATTATCGGTTTAGTCCGTAAACACTTCTAATGTATGATTTGGGCCTCGTAGGCTCGTATTAAGGACTGTATGATTGATTGTGAATATCTTTTATTTGGAAATGAAAAATGTATGTGAAATGTATGTTTCTTTAAGTGATAAGTCCGATAATGCTCCATAACCCTATTCCGAGGATGAATACGGGTTAGGGGTGTTACAATTCTTAACTTGAACTGGGCACTTCGTCTGTTGTGACACTTCTACATCTAACAAAGGTGTTAGTTTATCGGAATTAACTGGGTCAGAATTTACCTTATCAGATTTTGCAGATTTTTGTTCTAGTGAGGCTGGATTTTCAACTCTTGGTTGAACTTCCACTTTATCTTGAGCATCAATTGGCTCTTCTTCAACTTTGATAGTGTTGGTCCCTATCATTTTTCGCTCCTTAGTGTCAATGCTTTACAATGTTTTTTCCTCAGATTTCTTGGATTCACCGTATCATAAGGCATAACACCTTGTGGTCAGTTCCTAAGTTCAATTGCTCGTCCGGGCTAAATCCTTTATATAACAAGGTCAATGGGATTACTCGTTCAAGCTAAATCCCGTCTGCAACAAATGCATGACCTCATTCATTTTGAGAAAGCACATCTACTCATCAGAACTAAAAATTCAATCGGGAGTTACCCCATTTTCAACATTTCAAGCATGTATTCAATTTTTCATCCAAGCATAAAAGTAAAGCACATTAACATAAATCACATTACATACAAACACAACATTCATTTAACATAATTTCATGCTCGATTAGGTTACACGAACTTACCTCGACACTTGTTCGCGTAATAATCTACTAATCCGAAATCTTTTCTTTTCCCTGATCTAGCCTTGAGTTTGTGTTTTTTGAATCTATGTAAATGGATTTAGCCATCAATTTCATGCATTTTATATTTAAATGGACTCAATTTACGTCCTAGGTAAAATTAGTATTTTGCCCCTAACTTTTCCATAAATTCTAATTTTTTCCTTAAGCCCGGAAAATGAAACTTGTGCAAATTACTCCCTATTCCAAGCCTAACCAAAGCCCTATTATAAAATTTGCAGCACATGTATACATGAAATTGTATAATTTTTCCTTCAATTTCACAAGTTTACATTTTAGTCCCTAAATCAAGTTTTCATCAAAAATCACTTTGTAAAAGTTGTTTATTTGTCAATAATCTTTCATTTTCTACCATAAATTTGTAATTTCTAGCATAATACATGCATTACCCATTTTCATACCTTGATAAATTTTCAAATTAATCCCTCAAATAGAGAGATTAAGCTATCCCAGTTTCAAAAATACCAAAATTACTAAAAATGGGATAAGAGAACTTACCCAATAGGCCTTGAAAGTTTCTTTTCTCTCTCCTAGGGTTTCCATAAAATTTTAGGTTGAAGATGACAATAATAAGATGATATTTTCTTTTATTATCTTTTAATTAATTTAATTATTTCAAATTCCAATTTAGTCCTTGACCTTTTTCTATATTTCCATAGATGAGTCACCATGAAAAATCTACATACTTTTTTTAATGGTTTAATTACCATTTAAGGACCTCTAGTTTTGAATTCCATAGCTATTTGATCCTTATAGCTGCTAGAATTCCAACTTTTGCATTTTATGCGATTTAGTCCTTCTCGTAATTAAACACTTAATCGATAAAATTTTCGTTTCAAAATTTTCACATGACATGCCTATTATAATACAGACTATATTATGAAATAAAAATAAATTATATTTTTGGGTCGGATTCGTGGTCCCGAAACCACTGTTCTGATTTCACTGAAAATGGGCTGTTACATTATACCCATCCCATTCGCCGAGCCCGAATATCAGGATGCCACACCATCATCTCATGTCATTCACAACAATTAAAAGCTCATTCTAAAAGAAGCGTCATCCATTTAAGTATTTATTCGAGTTTTAAGTGAAACATACTCCTAATTACCATTTAGTCTTGCTATAATAACATTTGTACATACATAAGGGCCACTTAACAAATTTTTCCAATATAGTACATAGGTATTGATATTGGCACATAGGTATCAATATTTCCTTCATTCGGTATTGGTATCGAATGGAAAATTGATTCCAAAACAACATTCTATTTCTCACCCAAAAATAAAACACACTAAATTACCGATACCTTACAAAAAGTATCGGTAATTTTACCCTGGGTATTGATACTCGTGATATGGTGTCGATACCAATTTACGATTCTAACTTCTTGCACATTTCAAAACCATAGAGGTATCGTTTTTAACACACGAATATTGATACCTTTGTTTTAAACCTAAAAAATAAAACACATAAGCCTATTGACCATTCCAAACCAAATCTATTCATCATGCATCCATTACTATTCTGAATAAGTATCAAATCATCAATATCAACAATTTCAAATATCAAAATTAGGTCCAAGTAATAATCAACATTTTACGAAACAAATCTCATATTCCTAAGAACGATTAGACTATGGAAGCATCCAAAACATCATGACAAATACCAGTAAAAGTCTACCATATTGCCTTATTCCCAAAACATAAACAATTAACAATAACACCTACAGAAAACTAGAAACGGAATTTCTTAAATTACCCCTCGAAAACAACACCGCTCACACTAGCACACGACTAATCTGTAATGGTTTAAGAATGGAATGGGTGAGCTTAACAAGTTCAGTGAATGCCTAGAACAACTACCATGCAAATAGTTCATCAAGCATTCGTGAAACATATATGTACCATAATTTATAGCAGCCTTAACTTAGTTGACAAATTTTACTTTACATGCATATTCGATAGTTTATTTATAGAGTCAATACATACATATTCATGCTTACATCATAATTCATACGACCATATATGTTGACAATTTGGCACTTGAGCTATGAAGCATAAAAGTGGGCACTATCACCACTCATCGAATACACGGACCTACAATACACCACATAGACTCATAGAGTCAAACATGTCCCAAAGGAAAGCATAAAACTAACACTCTCCAACACACCAAACATGTCCCACTGAATGGAGCTTAGCTCTCATTCCCTTATCTCTCCAAACATGTCCTAGGGCCTCAATGCCCAAATCATATAATATATAAGTAAGTACTCACAATCCCATGTCATGCTAACTATATCCAACGATATCAAGAATCACAAGGCCAAAATATTAGTTGTTAAACACACATATTACTTACCGATTTTCAGCTCGCTATCATTGCATATACACATCATTAGCACATTATAATCACTATCACTTAGCATGTATGATATGCCCACATTTACACTTCAACAACGATAGTCATGAACACATAACACATGTAATGGCATATCATCTCAATTCACATTTTCACTATAACACAAGCATATAATACATAAGTTATTCATGAGCATGAGAAAGCTTACACTAGGAATTTAGAGTAAGGGTTTAGGCTACAATTAAATTCCCAAATAATGCATTGAATCATGTCCACAAGCAATTATTCCAAACACTCACCAAATTTGCTTTCGCCGAAATGCCAAAAGCTCAAACTAGTTTTTCCTAACACTAGATGGTCTTAGCGAATCTGAAACTTCAACACAACAATTCACACAATAATACATTCAAGAATCAACTAAGGACTCACCATAAGCAACCAAAAGCATAAGCCTAAATTATGTTATCATGGAATTGAAACCTTTAACATAGCAAACTCTAAATTCAAATATCTCGGTCTATACTCAATTTTTTTGCCTAAAACCAATTCCATTCATTCTATAATTCACCTACGACTAATTCCCAACCTTTAAACTACACAAAACCACTCGATTTATGGTATCGACTTTTTCGACATATTTTTGGCTATTTTTCAAAAATTTATTAAAACTCAAGAATATTTAACGAAGCTCTAAGTTAAGTTTAGAAACATCTTAATCATGTCAAAACCTATTGAATAACACTTTGAAACCACATTTTAATTTGAAAATCCAAAATTCACCATTAATAACTCTATTTTTGGCTTTTATTTAAAAAATGCAATTCAATAATTAAAAACTCAGTTTTCAAGACTAGCTAATATTCAAAACTAATGGAAAGACAAACGATTACCTTCAATGGAAGAAAAACAAATATTTTGTTGAAAACCTGAAAAGCCTACAACCTTGGCAATGGAGAAAAATATGGTGGTTTTTAGTGTCTTTCTTGAAATCTATAGAGGTTTAAGGCTTGGGTGTTGATGGAAATCAAAGCAATATAGTTTGGAAATTAAAATTGAGTTCTTTAAATTTGAGAGAGAAAGGGACGGCAACACTAATGAGAATGGAGAAAACAATATAGATTGAAAATTAAAATAAGCTGTAGATAGGGATTTTTAGGTTCAATTTTAAAACTTGGTAAAACTGCAGCATAAATGCTCTCAATTTTAACCTTGTTACAAATCAATCATTTTTCTAAAATTAAAGGTTTCTAAAACACTTTTTCAAAATTGATTTGATTTTCTAAAAACCATAATCGAAAACATTACCAATATACCATGTCACAAAATCCAAAACACTCTAAGGGTAAAATTCCTAAAATATCCCTAAAACTCTTAAGCCCTATTTTGGGGTGTTACAGCTTCCACTTCAAGTATTCCTGTGACTCATTTTCCTGACACTGCTCGATTGGTTGGCCATTGGTAATTGTTGTTGGCAATTCTCTCAATGATTTCACAAGCTTCATTATAAGACTTAGAAAGGAGAACACCATTAGCAGAAGCATTTACTACCATCCTCGTGTAAGCATTGAGACTGTTATAGAAAGTCTCTAATTTGATGTAATGAGGGATTCCGTGATGAGTGCATCTTTGTAATAGTTTTTAAATTTTTCCACGCCTGATACAAGGACTCGCCGTCCATCTGTTGGAAGGTAGTGATCTCATTCTGTAACTTAGCATTATTGCTAGGTCAGAAGTACTTTATAAGGAATCGTTCTATTAACTCTTGCCATGTCGTGATTGAATCTAGTGGCAATGAGTTCAACTAGGCTCGAGCTCTGTCCCTTAGTGAATATAGGAACAGCTTTAATCTTAGTCACTCATCTCCATAAACAATCTAAGGTGAAGGTGAGGATCCTTAGTTGGCATTCTACTGAATTGACCCACTAAATGAAGCTTCAAGAGCAAGTTGCCCCATAATCAATCTGAGGTGAAGGTGAGGATCCTTAGTTGGCATTCTACTAAATTAGCCCACTGTATGAAGCATCAGGAACATGACTGGCTTTAGCTCGAATTGTTGTGCCTCAATTTCGGGTCTCCTAATATACATATTAAGCTCATGAAACACTAGTACGACATACTTCTTATAGATCTATCCCTATCATCAGTAATAAGGATAAGATTTTGAGCGTAATTTGTTCCATTCCCTTGATTTTGGTTCTCAAGGTTCATCTCTTTGGTCCTTCTCTGAGTTGCATGTCTTTTTCTTTGTTGAAAAGTCCTTTCAATTTCAAGATCTACGGGGAGTAAGTCGATAATTCAATCAGTACTCATAAATCCTTGATACAATCATAGAAAAAAAGATTAAACTAAAATGCAAAATTAACAATTTCACAAATAATGTCTTTTTAAACAGTCCCTGGTAACAATGCAAAAAACTTGTTACGACAAAAATGTGCAAGTATACACAATCATTAACAAGTAATAAAGTGACAAGTATTGTCAAGTTATCGTACCTAATGGAATTGTGAAAGAGAATATTTATGAAATGCAAATTTAAACAATTTGGTGATGAAAAATATGTTTATTTGAAGTGGTGATATAAAAATTAAGAAAATTAATTAAGTGCTAACTAAGAAAATAAAAATAAAAATGTTCCAATGCATAATTTCTAAAAGATGAGTTTAAATCAATATGACATAAATGTCTTAGATCAATTTCATTCTTTAACTTAGAATTACTAAAATTATGTTCCTGTTGTTACGAATAATTTCACGAAAACTTGGTATTTTGTTAACTAATGCATACACATTCTTACTAAATTAATTAATCTCTAGAACATATTCCTATGTCAATTCAAACAATTAATAAATTTTCATAAGCAAGTATAAGATTAAGTCAGGTAACAACATATTTCTGTATTGAAATAATTTAATCATGATAATCTTAAAAGTTATGTAAGGCTAAAGTATTGTTTAATACTGTCGCTAATTTAACCCTCAACTACCTTAGAAGATTAAACATGCTCCAATTAAATACTATGCCAATTAATTATAATTTCAATCTGATTAATAATTCATGACCTTACAATTATAAAGCAAGTATAACATAAGCATGATATTATTTAATTGAACAATGTACCAATGCCTATAACAACACAAATATGGTTTTAATAATTTAAGTGAATAAAACGCAATCAATATAACACGAATTAAATCTAAGTAATTTTAATTAAATTGATAAATACAACACAAAAATATTCATAATCATGATCACAACATAAACGAGAAAAATAAAGAGAAGAGAACTAGGAAAAAAGTCTTGGTGTTTCTCCAAAGCCAGACTAGTGTGCTCCTTTTCTTTTCTACTCGTCCCAATCCAAGGCCTTCATGAAAACTTGAATGCTACTACTCCAAGCGGCATTCTATCTCTTTTTCAAGAGGGGAAATCAGCAATGGAAGGAGGACAAAGGAAATGGGAAAATAAGAAAAGGAATGGAAGAGAATGAAGAGAGAAAGTTATGTGAATTGAGGATGTGAGGGATGTGAAATGAGGAAGGGAAGAGGGTATTTATAGGTGGAAATGGCTAATAAAAATAGCAAAGAAGTATCAGCCACTCCCACTTCCTTGGCCCGCGATGCTTTGAGCAAGTTTGATTGATTCAAACTTGCTATTTTTAGCTTGAGGCTAAAAATAAAAGACATGAAAAGATGAGGGGTTTGAATGGAATTAAAGGTAACTTCAAGGTCTGTTTAGTAATTATAAAAACCAGCTAAATAAGCTGATTGGTCAGTTATATAGGACAGTTTCGGCCTCCAAATCCTTGGTGGATCAATCCTCTTCTCTTAACATAATTGGGCTCATTTTTTCTTCTTTAGGCTTATATTTAATTTTTAACCCAATTTATGTCAGACCAAAATTAATTATAAAATATATTCAATACATAGTTTTGGACTTTCCATGTCTCAAAAATTAATTATCCATACTCTTGATTCACTCGATACAAAACTGCCCCAACGGTTCAAGTCTCTCGAGGTGATTGCCGAGTCGATTTTCACCTTTTGTGCAAAACTATTGAAAATAAATCAAATTTGTGTAAATTTATTATAAAAATAATTAAAATTCAATATGTTAATAATTTGAGTGCAAATTAATTATCTTATAATTAAAGTACGAATTTCAACAAAAATTACTACGAAACTGCATGAATTAGAATTCAAAAGGTGCTGAAAAAGTCTATATTTTTATATTTCCAGACCTCACTTTCTCAACCAGGATAAACTACGATTTACTTGGTTTGAGTTACTTCCTAATCTCATCAAACCTATGATAACTTCCTAGGGTTGTCAAGCCTAGGATTTAGGAACATGTAATCTATATCAACTAATCCTCTCGAGAAACCCGAAATCCTCCATTAATCACGTCCCTAGCCACTCGTTAATCTCCCCTAAGGGATTTAGCCACTCAAGTTATTCAGAATCTCAATCCTAATTGAATAATAATTTAAAGAACACAATTGAATTAAAAGAGAAGCGATATTAGAATAATCTTGGATTGATATCAAATGGAGAACAAAGTAGTAAATCGATTTATCAGAATAATGAAATATGTCGAATGCAAAGAAGAAATGAATTGAATTCTTTAATAATATAAAATAACTCTTTGATCGAAATCAATTCTAAGTGGAAATACAAATAGTTCGAAAAAGCTGAAAGAAAACTAATCTACTCCTACTCCTAAACTACTAGGGTTTTTTATTGCGTCTAAGACGACTTAGTTACATCAAACCCTTAATATCTTATTTATAAGAGTGCTCGCAACCCAAATTAGGTATTCGACACGTCCTAGGTCTTTGTATAAATTTGATTGTGCAGACGAAAATAACCTTGATATTCTTTGGCATTGTAACATCCCTTAACCCTATACCATCACCGGAACAGGGTTACGAGACATTACCAGTCAGTACAGTCCAATTTTGATCATTAATTAAAATAAATATTCACACACATTCTAGTATTAAGATGTCGTCCCTTTAATGGGCCCTCGCGGTCCAATATGAACAGTAAATTCAATTCGGGACTAATTTAGAATCACTACGAATTTTTAGTAAATTTCAAAATTCATACTACATACCGTTGCCAACCATAATTTACTCATTTCATCAATACTTTTACAACCTAAATGACTCTCATTAAACATCCTGGGTACATGCTACTATCAATACTCAACATACTTTACCTTAATGAATTCGGGATCGTCCTGAGATGCTGATTCAACGTACTATCTTTACTTAACCTACGCACGGAAACAAACCGTACGCTGAGTATGGTATACTCAGTGGTATTTCTATAATCTGAACAATTTATAATATAACAAATACTTAAGATCATAATAACAATTATAATTATTCAATTATTTATTCATAGATAAATTTCAACTACTTACCATATAAATTTTATACAAATCATATAATAAACAGAATAACATAATTGTTCAATTCTTAACTAAATCCATTATTATTTACTCCATTCTTTCACTTACTACTCGGTATAGCTTTCCTTAATTTATTCACAATTCAATATCATTAAACTATATTCAACTATACACTTATCAATCATATTCCATTTTAATTCATTTCAATAACAGTCAATTTCATTTATATCATATCAACTTACTATCCCTGATAGCTTTCAGTATATACATACGATTCATATATCTCAAATCACATTTCAATTCATCAAGTGGCATCATATATCATCAATTCAAACTCCAATCATTTCATGAACCTTTGGTTCATATTTTCAATTTCATATCTAAATTTTCAATTCTCAATTCAATTTCTCGTTTCATTTCAATAGCTTGATCAATCAAATTTATTCGATTTATCTTTCACTTATTTACCCCTATTAACAAACCCGGACTTTGACGGATACACGGATTCCAACCCAAACACACCAGTACGACACATTGTGCCTAAAACGGTACATAGTACCTGATCAGTATACGACACATAAAGTGCATAAAACGACACACGAGGTGCCTGCTACGACACACGAGGTGCCTGATATACGACACACGAGGTGCCTAAAATACGACACATAAAGTGCCTGATCGATAAAGCTGGCAAATCCCGTACACTTCCAGATCCTATGGCATGCCAATTATATTTGACTCAGCCCGACTAGTTAATAGGGTATTTCATTCACTTTCTCAATTTAATAATTCTTTCATCAATATACCATTCTGATAATCACATATATTCACCCATTTTCACAATTCATACAATTTCATTCAATTCAACAATATATTTCAATTATTCACATTAATTCATAATTCAATACAATTCAATTCACTTTCAATATCAAATATTCAAATATCACAATCTCATATATTCTTATTAATTTCCTCATATTTCCTATCAATATATTTTTTCAATATAATATTCATTCGATATTCAAATTTCTACATAAATCATATATATTATATAATTCAATCAATATAAATTCAATCAAAATAATTTCAATCAATATAAATTCAATAAATTCATCGCATACCAAAATCAATCTATTCTAATTGTAAAACATCATAATTCTAACACTAACAATTGCCATATGTATATAAATATAACAAATAATAACTAAGTTCAGATTATAGAAATACAAACCGTAATTTTTGAGCTAACTCCCGTTGACTTTGTCTTGTCCTTTCTTAGCCGAGATTTTCAGTACCACATTGACTACGAAATTAATACAATTCATAATCATTAATACATTGCTAATTCATATCTTGAGTTACAGAATTCTAAATTAAGATCTGCTAATTTTTCCTGAAACTAGACTCACAAATCTTCTTACAATAAAATTTTCAGAATTTTTGGTTTAGCCATTAAGTACAGTTTATTCTTTAAATTCACCCCTATTCTGCTGTCTGACAGTTTAGTTCCTCCTTCACTAAAAATTAATTATCTCATAGTAAAGAACTTCGATAATATTCCTGTTGATTTCTCCTGAAAATAGACTCATTAGGAATTCTAAACATATAACCTTAAGCCTCTAATTATTTTTCTTCAAATTTTGGTGATTTTAAAAAAATCAGAACAGGGGAACCCGAATTCATTTTGACCTTGTCTCACAAAATTCATTATATCTCATAATTAACAATTCAATTGCTTATATCGTTTCTTCTATAAGAAACTAGACTCAATAAGATTTAATTTCATATTTTATTCATCTTCTAATTCGATTTCTATAATTTTTTATGATTTTTCAAAGTTAGACTACTGCTGCTGTCTAAAACAGTTTTAGTGCAAAATGTTGATTTACTTTAATTTCAATTTAATCCTAACTAAATTCTCTTACTTTTCTATCTTAATTCATACTTTATTTCTATTCAAATTTTGTCCAAACTCATACTTAACTATTAAATTTCCAACATATTTTCATAATTTCGAATTTATTTCCATTTAATCCCTAAAACTCAAAACTTATAGCTTAGTTTACGATTCAATCCTTTATTCAATTCCAATCAAAATTTCTATCAAATAAACCCCCAATTCCATCATTTTATTCAACATGAACCAAACTTAGAAATCTAATGACTTTCAAAATTTCTACTTAAAACAAGTACTATTTATCTCTAGGATTCCAAAAAACTCAAAAATCATAAGAAAATGGGCTAAATTGACTTACCAAATTAACTTGGAACCTTTAAAACCTTATTTTCCCTTTTTCTTTTCTTTCTTTCTTTCTCCCCTGTTTCTTCTCTGTTTCGTTTCCTGCTATTTTGTTTCCTTCCTTCTTTTTATTCTTTTGTTTCTTTCCTTTATTTCCTTTTTATTTACTTTACTTTTAATAATAATAATTTAATATATATTTTAACACATAAAAATCTCAGATTTTTATGTTTATGCCGCCTCACTTAGGACAAATGGCGTAATTGCCATTTTGGTCCTCTTCATTTTCTTTTAATCTACAATTTAACTTTCATCCTTTATTCAATTTAGTCTTTTTTCTTAATTACTCTTAATTAAATTAAATTCACTTAATTAAACTTTAATTAACCACTCATTTTACTTCGTAAATATTTTTAATAAATATTTACGAATCCGTTTTTCAGAAATGGAGACCTGAAAATACACTTTTTCGGTAACGGTAAAATTCGGGTCATTACAATTCTCTCCCCCTTAAGAAATTTTGTCCTTGAAATTTGCCTAAAAGAGAGGTGGGGGTTCAGTGATCTCACTGTTTCTTTCGGTTCCCGTATTGTTTCCTCAATATTATGACATTACCGCTCAGGCTAGTATCTCAACCGGCTCTTTCTCATACAATAGATTGCGTCAAATCTCAATATCCTTTGTTGATATAACATGTAAAAGATTTGATCTCTATAATCTTCTGAGCTTCAAATCATGAAAAATTATCATAAACTTTCTGTAACTTCAGAAGCAAAACCAAACAATATTTTACCAGTCTGAATTTTCTACAACTTCACATAGCCCAACAGAACAAGAACTTAATTTCTCTTTCAACCCGATCTTCAAAATGTTCTTCCAAGGTGAATCTCTAAGAAAGACCATATCACTAACAAAATACTCAATATCCCAACGTTTCAAGTCTATATATAATTTCTGTTTGTCAAAACTGCTTTCAGTCTATCTCGAATTACTTCCACTTTTCTTCAATTTCACGAATCAAACAGCTCTGCATATTCTTTTTCAAAAATAGAGATAATTCCAACTTAGTTTCCATAAAAATTCTATCCCATTTCCATTCTGATGTCACCACTGGTTGTAACAGTTCTGAAGATATCTGTACCTAATATAAACATTTATATGCAAATTCAAAGTATTGGTTTTCTTTTCCCAGTCTTCAATACATCTGTCTCAAATCACTGTACATCTTATTCTTCCAGAATGCATAGACATAGTACTACTATAATTTCATGCAAATTCTCCTGTATAAGTTCTGAATCCCACTGTTCAGCTTTTATTTCTAAATAGAAAACAACCATCATATCCAATCCGAAATGTTTAATCAGAAATCATCTGTATACTATATCCATTTAACCGATAACTCATTACTACATTTTCGAGCTTCGCAGATTTGCTGTAAAGAACTCGGTTTAATTTTTTTTATCTCTACCAAAATTGATCCATCTTCAAATGATAACAGTCAGATGTTCATAGCTCATAACACAAAACAAAGCTTTCAATTTGAAAATACATACATTCATTTGTCTTTTTCGGATGATAATTAATTATCATATCTTGATCTTTTAATGCAAGAACAATAACAACCACTTCCGAATCAGGTATCAAATAATTCTTCCCATGTGATTCTAACATTTCGTAACATAAACCATTACTTCACTTTTTTTTTTGCATCAAAACACTGCTATCCTGTAAATCACAAGTTTCTTTATCGGATTTCAGACTAAACCAGAACTAGTGTTTCAGTTAACTGAGCTTTCAACTAATCGGAACCTTGCTAACGTCTATCAGATCATTCCAATTCCATATCTTTCTGTAATAACCGACTAGTTTTAGAAAACCTCTGATTTCAAATATATTTTTCACTATCATTTCAGTTACAAAATCTATAGCACATTCAACTTCTTCAATCAACAGTAGTTCGGGTAACTCTTCTGGAAACACATTAGAATTCTCTTGCACTATTGCCATTGATTTAAACCTTAACTTAAATATTTTAATATTCAATACATAAACAAGGTAAATATCATGACCCCTTTCCGGCATATATCTATGTTGGCATGTTCAATATCACAATAGACAATTAGCTCAATCTTCTCTAATTCAACAAAACATTTCATCATCTTCATCTTGCAACATATTATACTTCTGCTTATAATTTACCACCATATCATGCAGAATTAACCATTCCATTATTGAGATTATATCAAATAGTAAGAACATCAAATCGATCAGAAAACAGTAGTATCATTATCAAACAGTTCCTGCAGATCTTATCAGCCCATAAATACTAATCTGAAAAATTTAATGCTTCAATCCAAAAATTTCAGCAAACTCAACAGACAAATCTTTAATAGATACTGAACTTATGTAATCATAGGAATAGTCAAACCAAGGTCAATTTAAAATAATCATATTAGTGTCAATAAAAAAGAAAGTACCTGTAATGACATCCGGTACAGAAAAATCTTCTCATATACAATTAACATATACCCTGGCTGATGTTCATTCTCCAGATTTTACAGTGAAGTCATTTGTCACACTTCGGCTTTCACTCGTATTTCTGAGATTACAGGGGAACCTACCTCTGTTAACTACATTACTCAGTCTTGAACTCTGAATAATGTTTTTTTCAATTTTCTTTAAGCAATCACTAAGATAATAATCAGGAGAATCATGTCTAACACATATTCCATTCTTTATTCTATATTCTTCAGCTTATGTCTTCATTTAAACCATCTTCAAACCATTTGTATCATACAGTTTCTATCGGAATATACCCTCTGATATATTTGTCAAATCAAACAAATTCCCTTCACACACAGTTGCAGTTATATGATCCTGTTTAAGCTTCAAGAAATCTCTGACTGATATATATATTTCTTTCAGAACTCATCTCAGAAAATTTCCAAATAACCCTTTCTTAATCACAACATAATCAATTTTTCTACCACTGATAACCTAAATCTTTAACAGAAATATCATATCTAACATTAATCGTAACAAAACAATTCATTTACAATATAATATTCTCAATTTCATTATCATCAACTATATCAATATACATATCAATCTATAATCAACAATTTATAATATAACAAATACTTAAGATCATAATAACAATTATAATTATTCAATTATTTATTCATAGATAAATTTCAACTACTTACCATATAAATTTTATACAAATCATATAATAAACAGAATAACATAATTGTTCAATTCTTAACTAAATCCATTATTATTTACTCCATTCTTTCACTTACTACTCGGTATAGCTTTCCTTAATTTATTCACAATTCAATATCATTAAACTATATTCAACTATACACTTATCAATCATATTCCATTTTAATTCATTTCAATAACAGTCAATTTCATTTATATCATATCAACTTACTATCCCTGATAGCTTTCAGTATATACATACGATTCATATATCTCAAATCACATTTCAATTCATCAAGTGGCATCATATATCATCAATTCGAACTCCAATCATTTCATGAACCTTTGGTTCATATTTTCAATTTCATATCTAAATTTTCAATTCTCAATTCAATTTCTCGTTTCATTTCAATAGCTTGATCAATCAAATTTATTCGATTTATCTTTCACTTATTTACCCCTATTAACAAACCCAGACTTTGACGGATACACGGATTCCAACCCAAACACACCAGTACGACACATTGTGCCTAAAAAGGGACATAGTACCTGATCAGTATACGACACATAAAGTGCCTAAAACGACACACGAGGTGCCTGCTACGACACACGAGGTGCCTGCTACGACACACGAGGTGCCTGATATACGACACACGAGGTGCCTAAAATACGACACATAAAGTGCCTGATTGATAAAGCTGGCAAATCCCGTACACTTCCAGATCCTATGGCATGCCAATTATATTCGACTCAGCCCGACTAGTTAATAGGGTACTTCATTCACTTTCTCAATTTAATAATTCTTTCATCAATATACCATTCTGATAGTCACATATATTCACCCATTTTCACAATTCATACAATTTCATTCAATTCAACAATATATTTCAATTATTCACATTAATTCATAATTCAATACAATTCGATTCACTTTTCAATATCAAATATTCAAATTTCACAATCTCATATATTCATATTAATTTCCTCATATTTCCTATCAATATATTTTTTCAATATAATATTCATTCAATATTCAAATTTCTACATAAATCATATACATTATATAATTCAATCAATATAAATTCAATAAATTCACCGCATACCAAAATCAATCCATTCTAATTGTAAAACATCATAATTCTAACACTAACAATTGCCATATGTATATAAATATAACAAATAATAAGTAAGTTCAGATTATAGAAATACAAAACGTAATTTTTGAGCTAACTCCCGTTGACTTTGTCCTGTCCTTTCTTAGCCGAGATTTTCAGTACCACATTGACTACGAAATTAATACAATTCATAATCATTAATACATTACTAATTCATATCTTGAGTTACAGAATTCTAAATTAAGATCCGCTAATTTTTCCTGAAACTAGACTCACAAATCTTCTTACAATAAAATTTTCAGAATTTTTGGTTTAGCCATTAAGTACAGTTTATTCTTTAAATTCACCCCTATTCTGCTGTCTGACAGTTTCATCCCTTCTTCACTAAAAATTAATTATCTCACAGTACAAAACTTGGATAATATTCCTGTTGATTTCTCCTGAAAATAGACTCATTAGGAATTCTAAACATATAACCTTAAGGCTCTAATTATTTTTCTTCAAATTTTGGTGATTTTCCAAAATCAGAACAGGGTAACCCGAATTCATTCTGACCTTGTCTCACAAAATTCATTATATCTCATAATTAACAATTCAATTGCTTATATCGTTTCTTCTATAAGAAACTAGACTCAATAAGATTTAATTTCATATTTTATTCATCTTCTAATTTGATTTCTATAATTTTTTATGATTTTTAAAAGTTAGACTACTGTTGCTGTCTAAAACAGTTTTAGTGCAAAATGTTGATTTACTTTAATTTCAATTTAATCCTAACTAAATTCTCTTACTTTTCTATCTTAATTCATACTTTATTTCTATTCAAATTTTGTCCAAACTCATACTTAACTATTAAATTTCCAGCATATTTTCATAATTTCGAATTTATTTCCATTTAATCCCTAAAACTCAAAACTTATAGCTTAGTTTAAGATTCAATCCTTTATTCAATTCCAATCAAAATTTCTATCAAATAAACCCCCAATTCCATCATTTTATTCAACATGAACCAAACTTAGAAATCTAATGACTTTCAAAATTTCTACTTAAAACAAGTACTATTTATCTCTAGGATTCCAAAAAACTCAAAAATCATAAGAAAATGGGCTAAATTGACTTACCAAATTAACTTGGAACCTTTAAAACCTTATTTTCCCTTTTTCTTTTCTTTCTTTCTTTCTTTCTCCCCTGTTTCTTCTCTGTTTCGTTTCCTGCTATTTTGTTTCCTTCTTTTTATTCTTTTGTTTCTTTCCTTTATTTCCTTTTTATTTACTTTACTTTTAATAATAATAATTTAATATATATTTTAACACATAAAAATCTCAGATTTTTATGTTTATGCCGCCTCACTTAGGACAAATGGCATAATTGCCATTTTGGTCCTCTTCATTTTATTTTAATCTACAATTTAACTTTCATCTTTTATTCAATTTAGTCCTTTTTCTTAATTACTCTTAATTAAATTAAATTCACTTAATTAAACTCTAATTAATCACTCATTTTACTTCGTAAATATTTTTAATAAATATTTACGAATCCGTTTTTCAGAAATGGAGACCCGAAAATACACTTTTTCGGTAACGGTAAAATTCGGGTCATTACAGGCATCACATCGACCTATGTCGCACCATAGTCCTTGTATGGCACGACAGGATGGAAATTTATGCCTTCTTGGTTTAGTTTTGTACTTTGACGGCACGAGAAACTTGTGCGTCACTTGTCCCTTGCTTCCTCACCAATTGGGCCTATAATCCTTCATCCTACACACTCAATTACACATATTAGCAATATTAAAGCCCGTATTGGCCTAATATTTAATTCTAAGTTCTAAATGTGTTAAAAAACACTTATTTTACTAATATTTAATTCTATGTTCTAAATAACAAAAACTTAATATTAAATACTAAATTTTCTAGAAAAAAAACACTTTAAGTGTGGAAATAATCCTAATTAACTACGACATTTGATGACAAGTCAATATCCTACGCTTGCTACTCATCAATATGATAGATGAAGGATTGGTAAAGGTGATTGGTAAAGGATTGGTACCCATGATTGAAGAATATTTAACTCTACTATATTATGAATTCAAGGAGCTTTTTAAAGTATATTGGAAAAAAAATATTAAGACTATTAGGGACTATTGGTCAATCTATTAGGAATACCTGGGAACGAAGTTGACCAAATTGTAAATCAAAAAATGAGGATTTATTCACTTGTGGTGTTCAAAGTGTGGCATACATTAATCCCGAGTGGATGATGGACTATGTTTGCATGACTCATATACTTAAATGTAAGTAAAAGCCTGAGTTCAAATAAATAAGGAACCGAACTGGTTTATTGGGGATACGACTTCTGTAATATGTAGTATCATTCATAATAGTGGAATTCATTGTAACACCCCAAGCCCGGCCCAGACGTTACGACCGAATTCTGCGTGTCACATTGCAGCGTTACTAGAAAAGTCATGTTTTATCTAAAGTCTTTCTTAGTGTGTAAAGAATATCCTCGTTATAGATTAAAGTGAATGGAAGCTGTGCACCAGGTAGGATGCCAGTAAAGAGGAGGTGAGTCAATTAGACTACTTAAGTACCCAACTCTCCACGGATCCAATCCTAGACATGCACACAACCATTGCCACACTTTAACTGAGTGATTGTTCAGGGAAAACCAATTTGTTTAAAACCATTTGGAAAGGTTATTAATTTTGGAAACGTTTTCGTTGCAGAAGCCTTGCTTTGTTATCGGGATATTTTGAAATCAAGTAACCTTTTTAAAACGCGCCCTAGAGCTATTCAACTTCAAACAATTAAAACAATATCATATCTAAGCTAACAAAACATACTAAAAATAATTTAAAATAATTAACCGGCCTTATTACAAATTAAAACCTGAAAACACAAAGGAAATAATCTAAAATAAAGTGAAGGTATAAACACTTATTTTAAACAGTCCACATGGCCACCCTAAATCCCTCCAGCTCCAAGTCCACCGATCTAAGGCTCATCTGCAAAGATGGTAAAAAGGGGGTGAGTTTGGAAAACTCAGTGTATAAAGTAAACCCAACTAGAGCCTAAATCAGTCAAGCTCTACTGGGCCTAAGCCCTATTCAAAAATTAGAGTTAATTGGGCCTTAGCCCATATCAATATTAATCTGGGCCATAGCCCCTTACAGTATCAGAGTATACTGGGCCTAGCACATTTTAGTATCAATCTGGGCCGTAGCCCTATTACAAGTCGAGATATATTCGGCCTTGCCCATATTAACACAGTTGGCCCATAACAAAACAGTCTCATATGATTAATGCATGATAACCCCATCCAACCCTGCACTTGCCTCCGTCCATCCCTACACTTCCTGTGGGGAATAAATCACCCACGCCATCCCTACACTTACAGTGTTAGCACCGGTTGCGGCACTAACTATAATCCGCAGCAAATCTACTTATATCAGAATATGTAGCACAACCACTAGAACGAGTTTTTCCTCCATAACAAAACCCAACCCCATGTAGTATAACATGTATGCAGAATATATATAATTAACAAGGCATGCTTCAGAAAGACAGTCAGATTATAGCGTAAGAACAGTTATTTACTCCTGAGAGGCGTAATCGTAAACTTATCCCTTTAGGGGTATTACGGTAATTCTATCTTACAGAGGTATTTCAGTAATTTTATCAGTTTTTTTAGGGTTTCATGCTCATTACAGTTATTAATGTACTAACAAAAATGCTTACTGAATGTTTTTACCGAATTGGGCCCATTGGCCCATTAACTCGATTTTAGCCTATTAAGCCCAATTATACTGAAGTACACGAAATTGTACACCCTGCACTCTTACCGCTTGAGATTACCAGGATAAACAAAGAAACCATCTCACGACCGCTCGTACGCTCGCAAGTCCACAAAATGCCGGCTTTTCGACATTTCAGCTTTTCGGCTTTGGCCGATCTAGTCCATGAGTGGGTGTCGTTTAAACACCTAATTTGCGACAATTGCTACCAAAATCTCCCACGATATCCTACAATCGGTCACTAGACATATCAGATCCAAAGTATAATGGCAAACATCATAAACTTACTTACCATAATCGGCCATCAATACATACGGCCCTTGAGATCCTACCTTTGCCAAAACTAGTGACTAGATCTAGATCTAGTCGTTCCACTTGTCCAAGCCTTCGATCAGTAGCCTCTAGATCACACTAACACCAAAAAAAATCAATTGTTACAACGCTTAGAGCCTCAAGCTCCAATCGACAGCCTCCCTATGCCTTTAGGGATTTCGGCTTTTCTAAAACTCGAAATAAAGAATAGATTTGAGTACCTACCTCAGGTTCTTTCAACCAAAATGATTCCACTTCAGTTTCTACTCAAATCTGATGCAGATCCAGCCCTTAAACACTTGTAAAAATGGAATCTTAGAGATCTAAAGATTCGGCTATATGTCCCTAAAAACTATGGTGTTTTCGGCTTTTGGAACTGTGAAGAGGAAGATGATTTGGTATGGTGGTTTTTGCTGTGGTATTGCCGACAGGGGTTGAGGTTTAGAGGATGTGAAAATTGACCAAAAGATATGAAGAAAATAGGAGGATTTTGGCTATAAGAAATCGACACAAGAAACAACTTTCGAGATTTCAGATTTTATGGCAATCGACTATAGAGGTCTAGAAAAGAATGGGAATGAAAGAGGAGATGAGTAGAATGGTAGGAATTTTTCGGCTAGAGAAGAAAAGAAGGAGAAAAAGAAAATAGAAGAAGAGAGGAGAAGAGAAGGAAGAATTCGGCACTCAGGAGATCTAACTTTGCGTTTTTTGGCTTTTTGAGATACTGAGAAGAGAATAGAATGAAAGGGAAGGTTCTAGGTGGCTAACCCTAATTCGGCAAAATAAAAAAATAAAGCTTGCCATAATGGCCATTCAGACCCACGGCCCAACCTTCCTAAAGCCCTAGCCAAATTTCCACTTAAGCTCTATCACATGCCCGACACATGCACAAAAAAATAAAATAAAAGTAACAATATGCTTACCTTGTGACTTGAACTCTGGCTCCCCTTAAACATCCACACGTCACTCCCTAAACACTTAGGTGGCACCACATGCCACTTTACCACAAATATTTTTGTGTCCTACTTTACCACCTCAACTTTAAAAGCCCATATCGCCAAAACCCTTTCTCCCAAAATTAAAATTCAGGAATTGGCTCGAATTAAATTTATTCTTGGGCCTTTTTTTCCCACACCATAAACCCTTCGTAATTTATTTAATTACTAAACTAAACATACGAAATAATAATAATAACATCCAAATTATTTGGGCCATTTTCCACTCGAACCCAGACTCAAGGCCCAATACTTCCAGGCCCAAAAATCGGGGCGTTACAACTCTACTCCCCTTAAAGAAATTTCGTCCTCAAAATTTTCAAACTATCAACTAACCGTATTACTCAAGTCAAACCATTATGCTTCTGCTGCACACTCTAATTAAAAATAATTCTTAGTACGACCCAGAACGTCTAATTACCAAAGTAAAGAAACACCTATCAAGTACGCATACAAATCGTAACACACACTCAACTAAAATAAGCTTGGCAATCCTGAGCTCGATGCTCCTTGGACCCACATCTAAAGCTGCTCTTGTCTTCCTATGGCATTCACCCGGATGACGCCCGTTGCAGTTCTTGCAAGTTGGAAAGTTTGGTTGTATCTTAAAATGTTTCACAGAACGAGGCTCAGTTTTCTAAGAAAGAATCCTTCCTCTTCTTACACTCCAAGCACCCTGCTTGAAGCTTTTCCCTAATTTCCTTAACCTTGGTCTCTAATACTTCTTCTACCACTTTCCTTACTAACTCAGCCAGTGCCTCAGTCCCAAGCTCCGAGTTACCGCTACCTGAAGTTGGCAGACTTCACTTACCCTCAGAATCTATATCAACACTCTACATTATCAGTATGCATAACAATAACTACAAAGATCTCGATTCAAAAATTTCAGTATTTATACAGATGTCCTATGCATAAAGAGTATTTCAAAGTTCTTGTTTTCGCAGTATCGTATCCTAGCTATAGTCTCAGTCTTCTAAAGTTTTCAGTTTTCCCTACTGTCTCAGTTTCTATAGTTTTAGTATTACCCTAACTATAGAATCATAGTAGGGTCTCAGTACTATCTATAGTAGTATAACAATATTTCAGTATAGTACAGAATAAAAATACTTACAGACTTGGTACTGAAGATTCGGTGCGCCACCCACTTAGAATCAAATTTTAGAAAACCAGATATGCTACCCTTGAAATCATTTATTTGTAGGAAGAAAATCTAAAACTCTTTTTTGAAACCCATTCCATAGCCGAGTTGTTGCAACTTAGCTCTGATACCACTAAATGTAACACCCCAAACCTGACCCAGACGTTACGATCGAATCCGGCGTGTCACATAGCAGCGTTACTAGAAAAGTCATGTTTTATCTACAGTCTTTCTTAGTGTTTAAAGAATACCCTCGTTATAGATTAAAGTGAATGGAAGCTTTGCACCAGGTAGGATGCCAGTCAAGAGGAGGTGAGTCAATTAGACTGCTTAAGTACCCAGCTCTCCACGGATCCAATCCTAGACATGCACATAACCATTGCCACACTTTAACTGAGTGATTGTTCAAGGAAAACCAATTTGTTTAAAACCATTTGGAAATGTTATTAATTTTGGAAACGTTTTCGTTACGGAAGCCTTGCTTTGTTATCGCGATATTTTAAAATTAAGTAACCTTTTTAAAACGCGTCCTAGAGCTATTCAACTTCAAACAGTTAAAACAATATCATATCTAAGCTAACAAAACATACTAAAAACAATTTAAAATAATTAAAACGGCCTTATTACAAAATAAAACCCGAAAACATAAAGGAAATAATCTAAAATAAAAGTGAAGGTATAAACACTTATTTTAAACAGTCCACATGGCCACTCTGAATCCCTCCAGCTCCAAGTCCACCGATCTAAGGCTCACCTGCAATGATGGGAAAAATGGGGTGAGTTTGGAAAACTCAGTGTGTAAAGTAAACCCAACTAAAGCCTAAATTAGTTCAAGCTCTACTGGGCCTAAACCCTATTCAGAAATCAGAGTTAATTGGGCCTTAGCCCATATCAATATTAATCTGGGCCATAGCCCCTTACAGTACCAGAGTATACTGTTCCTAGCCCATGTCAGTATCAATATGGGTCATAGCCCTATTACAAGTCGAGTTATATTGGGCCTTGCCCATATTAACACAGTTGGCCCATAACAAAACAGTCTCATATGATTAATGCACGATAACCCCATCCAACCCTGCACTTGCCTCCGTCCATCCCTACACTTCTTGTGGGGAATAAATCACCCACGCCATCCCTACACTTACAGTGTTAGCACCAGTTGCGGCACTAACTATAATCCGCAGCAAAGCTGCTTATATCAGAATATGTGGCACAGCCACCAGAACGGGTTCTTCCTCCATAACAAAACCCAACCCCATGCAGTATGACTTGTATGCAGAATATATATAATTAACAAGGCATGCATCAGAAAAACAGTAGGATTATAACATAAGAATAGTTATTTACCCCCGAGGGGCGTAATCGTAAACTTATCTCTTCAGGGGTATTACTGTAATTTTACCTTACAGAGGTATTTCAGTAATTTTATCAGTCTTTTTAGGGTTTCATGCTCATTACAGTTATTAACGTATTAACATAAACACTTACCGAATGTTTTTACCGAATTAGGCCCGTTGGCCCATTAACTTGATTTCAGCCCATTAAGCTCAAATATATCGAAGTGCACGAAATTGTGCACTCTGCACTCTTACCGCTTGAGATTACCAGGATTAACAAAGAAACCATCTCACGAGCGCTCGCACGCTCGCAAGTCCACAAAATGTCAACTTTTCAACATTTCGACTTTTTGGCTTTTGCCGATCTAGTCTATGAGTGGGTTTCATTTACACACCTGATTTGTGACAACTGCTACCGAAATCTCCCACGATATCCTACAGTCGGTCACTAGACATATCAGATCCAAAGTATAATGGCAAACATCATAAACTTACTTACCATAATCGGCCATCAATACATATGGCCCTTAAGATCCTACCTTTGCCAAAACTAGTGACTAGATCTAGATCTAGTCGTTCCACTTGTTCAAGCCTTCGATCAGCAGCCCCTAGATCACACTAACACCAAAACAAATCAATTATTACAATACTTAGAGCCTCAAGTTCCAATCGATAGACTCCCTATGCCTTTATGGATTTCGGCTTTTCTAAAACCTGAGATAAAGAATAGATTTGAGTACCTACCTCAGGTTCTTTCAACCAAAATGATGCCAATTCAGTTTCTACTCAGATCTGATGTAGATCCAGACCTTAAACACTTGCAGAAATTGAATCTTAGAGATCTAAAGATTCAGCTATATGTCCCTAAAAACTATGATGTTTTCGGCTCTTGGAACTGTGAAGAGGAAGATGATTAAGTATAGTGGTTTTTGCAGTGGTACTGTCGATAAGGGTTAAGGTTTAGAGGATGTGAAAATCGACCAAAAGAGATGAAGAAAATAGGAGGATTTTGGCTAGAAGAAATCAGCATAAGAAACAACTTTCAAGATTTTGGCTTTTATGGTAATCGGCTATAGAGGTTTAGAAAAGAATGGGAATGAAAGAGGAGATGAGTAGAATGGTAGGAATGTTTCGACTAGAGAAGAAAAGAAGGAGAAAAAGAAAATAGAAGAAGAGAGGAGAAGAGAAGGAAGAATTTGGCACTCAGGAGATCTAACTTTGCGTTTTTCGGCTTTTTGAGATACTGAGAAGAGAATAGAATGAAAGGGAAGGCTCTAGGTGGCTAACCCTAATTTGGCAAAACAAAAAGAAAATAAAGCTTGCCCTAATGGCCATTCAGACCCATGGCCCAACCTTCCTAAAGCCCTAGCCGAATTTCCACTTAAGCTCTATCACATGCCTGGCACATGCACAAAACAAAAAGTAACAATACGCTTACCTTGTTACTTGAACTCTGGCTTCCCCTAAACATCCACACGTCACTCCCCAAACACCTAGGTGGCGCTACATGCCACTTTACCACAGATCTTTTTGTGTCCTATTTTACCACCTTAACTTTAAAAGCCCATATCGCCAGAACCCTCTCTCCCAAAATTAAAATTCAGGAATTGGCTCGAATTAAATTTACTCTTGGGCCTTTTTTCCCACACTATAAACCCTTCGTAATTTATTTAATTACTAAACTAAACATACAAAATAATAATAACAACATCCAAATTATTCGGGCCATTTTTCATCCGAACCCAGACTCAAGGCCCAATACTTCCAAGCCTAAAAATCGGGGCGTTACATTCATAGCCCAAGAAATGGGTAAATGATATCCTCTCATTGGCATTACATTCTAGATGAAAAGTAAACGTGGTCATGATTCGTTCGTCTTTGTGGTGAATGACTTAATTACTATTTGATAGTAGTTGGCTTTTCATGAAGGAAGATGTAATGGTTACTATCAGATAAAATAGGATCATACTGGGAGAGTGGATTTATCCCAAAGGGATTAAAGATATCATATGAGGGTAAAAACTTATGAAAAGGTCATTGGACGAGCACTGATCGAGTTGCTTTCATAGTACATCATTAGGGAGAGCTTAATCACAATACTATTGTAGAAAAATGAGTTTATAATTAATAAGCAACAAGTTAGAACTTAATTATAAATTATTTAAGCCCTAATCACATATGTCCAATTGGTCCCTCTGCTAGCTCGTTGAAAAATTCTAAAAATGCAATAATAATACTAAATTGGCTAGAAAACAAGCTCCTTAAGTACGAAACTGACCCGAATTAACTACTACATTTAATGACAGGTCAACTGTCATATGGGTTAATGATTTCTCTTATATGGTTGTTCCCTATGGAACTAACCCTTTGGTTGATACTTCCTCAATAGTTTTCCAATTGAAAAGGAATCGTCTTGATAGACATATTTTTCAACTTCTTTTCTATCTTGGATTTCAAGGCCAAATTCTTGGAGTAAGAGTATGCAATGAATTAACCTCGGTTTAGCATCTTTCTTTGTGAACAAGTACTTGATTGTTGAATGATCCATAAAGACTTAAACTTTTGTACCTATAAGATATGAATGAAACTTGTCAAAAGCAAAAACTATAGAAAAGAGTTCTTTCTTAGTTATTGTGTAATTAAGTTGGTCTCCTGTCAATGTTCTGCTTGCATAGTAGATCAGGTGGAATACTTTGTTTCTTCTTTACCCCATTACAACTCCCACAGTAAAATTGCTAGCATCACACATCAACTCAAAATGAGAGTTCCAATTTGGTGTAATGATTATTGGTGCTGAGATTGACCAATTTTTCAATTCTTCAAATGCTTCCAAGCATGCTTTGTTAAACTTAAAAGTTGTGTCTTTCTCTAATAGCATACACAAAGGCTTTGAAGTCTTTGAGAAATCCTTAATAAACATTTAGTAAGAAACTTCTAATTCCTTTAACAATGACTGGGGGTGGCAACTTTTCAATTACATCAACCTTTGCTTTGTCAACTTTGATCCCTCTTCTGTAGATTTTATATCCTAAGACAATCCCTTCCTTAACCGTAAAGTGGCATTTCTATCAATTAAGGACAAGGTTTGTGTCCTCACATCTCTTCAATATCTTAGCCAAGTTACTCAAACACATATCATACGAATCACCAAAAATAGAAAAATAAGAAATTAATACTTCGACAAAATTTTCAACCATATTAGTAAATATTACCATCATGCATCATTGAAATGTTGTAGGTGCATTACATAAACAGAAAGGCACTTTCCTAAAAGCAAATGTACCATATGGGAAAGAAAAATTTGTTTAGTGTTGGTCTTTCGAGGCTATAGCTATTTCGTTGTACCCTAAATACTTATCTAAGAAATAGTAATATTCTTTACCAACCAGTCAATCCAACATTTGGTCCATGAAAGGAAATGGGAAGTGATCCTTCCAAGTTGCCTTGTTTTGCTTTTTGTAGTCTATATAGATTCTCTAGCCCATGACCGTCCTCATCGGGATTAACTTGTTATTCTTATTCTCTACAATCATGATGCCACCCTTCTTTAGTATACACTGTACTAGACTTGCCCATGAACTATCTGAGATGGGTTAAATAATTATCTATTCTAACCATTTCATAAGTTTCTTTCGAACTACCTCTTTCATAATAGGATTAAGCCTCTTTTTCCCATCAATTCTTGCTTTCTCGATTTCCTCTAATATAATTTAGTGCTTACAAAAGGAATGGCTTATTCTGTGGATGCTAAAGTTCAATTGATCGCCTTTTTAAATTTCATTAATACTTCAATAACTGCTCCTCTTAGTGTTCTGTTAATTATGCTAAAATAATCACATGTAAAGTAGAACAATTACTGAGATAAATGTATTTCAAGTGAGAAGGTAGTACCTTTAGTTAATTTTGGGTAGTTATTCGCTTGACAACTTTGGTTGTGTATATTCTCGAGTTTCCAACTCTAATGATTCAAAATGTGTTAAGCAAAAATAGTCCTTCGGATTGGCTTTCTTCAAAGCCATATTTTCCTTACTTTTTTCATCTTTTATTGACTTAGACCTTAAGGTGTTTTCCAATGGGTCTTCTACAGAATTGCACTCCTATTTTATAGAGACCAAGGATTCCAGCTTCTCCATTACTGAGTATTCTTCCACTAGATCAGGATATTTCATGAATATAAGAACATTAAAAGCGATCTAGTCATCTTGAACTCACATAGTGAGGTCACCTTTCTACATATCTACTAATTTTCTCCCTATTACTAGGAAAGGTCTTCCCAGGATGATCAACATTTACTGATCTGCTTCAAAATCTAAAACAATAAAATGAGTAGGAAAAATAAACTTATCTATACGTAACAAACATCCTCGATCTTTCCTCTTCGGTGTGCTAAAGATTGATCCTCTAGTTGGACCAGCATAGTTGTTGGTCTAACATCACCTATACCCAACATGTTAAAAACAAACATTGGTATTAAGTTGATGCTTGCTCCTACATCACATAAAGCTTTACCACAGTAAGTTTCTCCAATATTTCAGGGTACAGTAAAGCTCCCGAGGTCCTTCATTTTTGTAGGTATCTTGTTTTATAGGAATGCACTACACTTCTTTGTTAATGCTACAGTCTCAATGTAATAACCTAATTTAGACCTTAATTGGAACGGTGGTTTCAGGACCACGAATCTGAGTCTGAAAAATATTTAAAAATTATTTTCTTTGTTTATTTTGTGTGAATTTATATCTGTGAAATTTTAGTGCTTTAATTTTATCGTTTGAGTGTCCAAATAAAGGACTTAATCTCGTAAAATAAAAATTAGGTGGTTATTTCTAAATAGGCCCGAATTGCATTCGGCTTTATAAATGGAAGCCTTTATGTTGCAATTAGCCCATTGAATGAATAAGTGGATGGTAATGGCCAAGGAAATAATGATTTTATATTATATTATAAAGGTTAAAAAGGTAATTTGGTTAATAAACATATAATAATTAAAATTAAGTTAACATATTCATATTATTTCCTTTGTTCTTGCACCGAAACTAAACAAAAAGAAAAAGAAATATTAGATGCTAGGTTTCGGCCATCTTTAAAGCTCAATCAAGGTATGTGTTTAGCTCGGTTTTTGATAATTTTTACGTTTTTGAGATCGTTGCTAAGTTATATTCAAGACCCATGCTTGAATTTTTTATTTTGATGAATATTTTAAGTTATGCCATTGATGAGAGCTTGTGATTTTTTGTTGTTTGATGATGAAATATGAAAGATATGTTTTATATTAACATGTTTTGTATTGGAGTTTTTGATGAATTTGAGTAATTAGGACTAAATTGCAAAAAAATAATTTGAGGGACTAAAATGTGAAATAAATTAAATATATGGACTTTTATGAATATGGGTAAGGTTCGGCCTAACATGGGTATAGGGAAATTTTGTATATTTTGTGTTTTGTGCAATAGGGACAAAATTGTAAAAAGTGTAAATGTCAGGGGTAAAATGGTAATTTGCCCATTTATGTGTTTTTGGACTAAATTGAATGAAAATATGTTTGAATGAGCTTAATTTGAATATGTTTAGATCAAGAACCAAAGAAATCGAATTTGGATCAGGGGAAAACAAAAGTTGTCGACTAGCTGTCCCGTTCCATTTTACATCGTCCGATGTAAGTTTATAAGTAAATAAATGTACTTAATTTAATTAAATGCTAAATATATATGTTGAAATGAAATATATGAATTTATATATGCTTTGGTCGAATATGAATAAACTTGACTACTATGTTTTTGAATTCGTTTTGACCAAGTTACAACGTCCGAAAGCCCTATATGAACCTTAGGAATAGTTAGGATACATATGTCATGACATAGGATTCCGATATATGTGTGCGAGTAAGACCATGGCATCGATATGTGATTCCGATATATGTGTACGAGTAAGACCCTGTCTGGGACAGTGGCATCGATATGTGATTACATGTAAGACCACGTCTGGGACGTTGGCATTGTATGATATGTGTGATTATTCGAGTGTCTTATCCAATTTCGAATGGTTCATTGGGAAAAGATAAGTTGTGTTCGAGTGTGTAAAACGAGCTAAATGGCCATGTATGAATTAGCTTGTTGTTTACTTAAAATAAGGTAAGTGAATAACTGGATACTTATTACAAGTTATGTGTAATGCAAATAAGGATTATATGTGAACTAGGTAAGTGTATTCGACCTTGTGAATATTATTGAATGAGTCTTAATTATATGCATGTGTGATTATGAGTATTCGGCCACATAACTAATATATGTACATGAAATTATATTGTGACACACGAGTTTATGTATTTGTGTGTATGTGAACTAGGTTTATAATGACTATTTGGCTTTGGAAGTTAAATGATAATATGTTAATTTGGCTATATGAACATTCGGTCAATGTGACATTTATGAATGAATATATATATATTATGAACTTTATATGTTTGGATCTAAATGTGTTTTGATAATATAATTTGGTTTAGTTTAATTAAGTTGATAATATCATTGGGTTGTTCATTTGCTTATGACTTACTAAGCTATGATAGCTTACTCTGTGTGTTCATGTTTACTTTGTTTTATAGATTTTTGGATCAAGTTACGAGCTCAGGGATCGTCAGCAAAGTTCATCACACTATCTAATGCTTCAGTATTTAAATAGCTGAACTCGAATTATGGCATGTATAGGCTGGAATGTGTTTTGAAATTTTGAATTATGTATAACTAAATCCATGCGTAAATGGCTTTACCTCTAAGTTTGGTTTTGATTATGTTTGGTTATGATTTTAACTATTTTGGTAATGATGCTATATGTTGTGAATGAATGGCATGAGTAATATGTGACAGCCCTAAATTGACCCTAGTCGGAAAGTGGTTTCGGGACCACGAAACCGAGTCTTATAAATAATTAAAGGTTATATTCTGTGTTTATGATGTACGTAAATGCTTGTGTGATAGTTCCATACTTTAATTTGGCCAGTGTATGTGAAATTTATTAGTAGGGACTTATGTGAGACAATTTAGAAATATGCTAGGCAAGTGTTAAAGTGGCTTATTAATATATGTGGGAAAGTGCTTGTCCTTGCATGTCAAATTAGCCAAATTAAAGTATAGTGACCGGCCATGCTATGGGTGGAAACATGTCACAAACATGTTATGTTAGTGATGTATGTTAGGAAAAATAAAATAAGGGGCATGGTAATAAAATAATGAAAGGGAATATGATGAAAACAAAGAAAAAAAAAGTGTCCATCCTTTTTCATTCTTCTTAACCGAAATTCAAAAGGAAAGAAAGGAGGAAATGTTGAAGAGATTCGGCCATGCTTGTAGCTAGGTTAAGGTAAGTTTGATGTTGTTCCATGAGATTCATGCATATTTTATATGTTAGTTTGAGTTCTACCTAGCCCATGGTTTAAATCTTGCTATGTGATGAAGATGATACTCGGCCATGGGTGTTGTTTTCTTGGTTGGTGTTTGTTTCATGCTAAATCTAGATGAACAATAAGGGTTGTCATTTAGGTTAAGATCAAAGAAATTAATCTTGTTAAAACTTTGAACTAATAATGCCCATATGTGTGATAGCCGAACATAGACTTTGTTTAAAGTCTTGGTCAAAGGCCGGTTAAGTGTTTTGGAAATGATTAAGCTAGGTGTTTGATCTTTTGGTTCGGCATAGTACATAAAATGTTGCTAGATGGAGAAAAATTCGGCCAGCAAGATGTGTGCTAAGGCCGAATATAATTTTGTATATCAATGAGTAATGCATGTGTTGAATTGATGGAAAGGGAGAGGATGCTTTAATAGTGTATATATGTGTATTAGCCAAGTTTTGAACTTGAAACAAAATGGTGTTTAGTCAATACAAGTGACCATACTTGTAGAATGTATTAAGTGTTGCAATCGGCCTTAGCATATGCATGTATGTTCGGCCACATGAATGAGTACATAAATTGATGTGTATGTTCGGCCATAGGTAAGCATATTGATGGCTTTATCTTGACTTAGAAAATTCAGCTAAGGGGAATATTAGCTAATATGTTGAGTTGATGCATGATTTCACATGTATGTGACTTTAATGTCTAATGTATATATATGGGCTAAGTACCTTGAGTTCCTCTTTTCGATGCTCAAATGATTAAATCAATTTATTTGTTAAATTAAGCTCAAGAGCAAAGGGGAACTAAATCTGATAAAGGAAAGGAAAAAGTGGTCGAATAGCCATCGAAATCGTTCGACAACATCCGAGGTAAGTTTTCGAGTAATGAGACTTAGTTACCAATTTGATTAAGTCATGATGTATGAGCATAACAAATATGCGGTGATATGATGATTCTACTTGAATCATATGTTGAGTTAATTAGTCTATGCGTATGACGGGTAGTCGTATGTGCATAGAGATAGTGTCATAAAGCAAATTAAACCATACTGTTTGTATGTGGCTAGTGAGCTGAAAATGGGATCGCTTAATACGTGACGTGTGTTTGAACTCCAATTATGAAAATGAAATATAGTGTGTCATGATTTATTGATATGTGTATGAATATTTGGATGATAACCGGGCTAAGTCCCAAAGGCATCTGCGCTAGTGACTAGTTCTGGGCAAGTCCCGAAGGCATTTGTGCGAGTTACTAAATCCGGGCTAAGTCCCGAAGGCATTTGTGCGAGTTACTAAATCCGGGCTAAGTCCCGAAGGCAATTGTGCGAGTTACTCTAACCGGGCTATGTCCCGAAGGCATTTGAGCGAGTAGCTATATCCGGTTAAATTCCAAAGGTACGTGATTTGGGAATGAGCGATCTGCTGTAATAATTTCAATTAATATGCTCGTAAAAACTCAACAACGAGGTATGTGTTGTACATGCATTGGATTAATTGATTCCTCTTAAATAGTATTCGCTCAGTCGATTAAGGAGCTTCCGGTTTTGGTTAAGTTGATCCCTTATGTATGAATATAAGGGTTGGAAATGTGAAGTAGGACTGATTTTTGAGAATATATGTGTATATGAAATTATCCGTTTAGTTATATGAATGCTATACTTCAGTTGAGCCTAATTCCATTGCTCAAAACTTACTAAGCATTAAATGCTTACTCCGTTCTTTGAATCTCTTTTTTATAGATTTTGGTTCGTCAGCTATAGGACTCGAGATTACTGAAGTCGAAGTCTCCCACACTATCAAAGCCCCTTTTGGTACACTTTTGGTTGAACTTTGAAATGGCATGTATAGGACTACCCTTTTTGTTGTTGGTCATGGTCCCTTTGGTTTTGTATAAATTTGGATAGCCATGCGAAAATGGCTTATATACACTTTGAGCTTAATATTATAATCGTCTTGTATGATGTTCATTAAGAGGTATGGAAATGTTTGGGAACGATTAGCCATTGGAATGGTTAATCATGATCATATTTTGTGCTATATATGCAAAAGGGCTAGTTGAATCATGGAAACTATGTAATAGGTAAAGTCTACCTTAAAAATAGATGCTGATAGCAGCAGTGACGTGAATGTGAAAAATCACTAAAAATAGTAGGAATGGAATTAAATAGTGAATAAATTATGTAATCGAACCTTGATGAATCTATTTTCATAGGAAAGTAACAAAACGATAATATGAACAGTATGTTAAGAGATATTTCAGTTTTTGTGAGACAGGGCCAGAACGGTTTCTGGATTCCCTGTTCCGACTTTGGAAATACATTATAAATTAACCAGAGATAATTAGAAGTCATGCCATATTGTATAGATTCCTTTTTGAGTCTAGTTTCATTAGAAACAAACGGCATAAGTATTTAAGCCCTGTATAAGGAGTTATCTAAGTCGCAATGCAGGAAGGTCAGTGTAGTCGAACCCTGTAACAGGGGAGACTTTAACTAATAAACTGTACTAATTGGCTCGACCAAAAATTCTAGAAAACAATTTGTGGATGGATATATGAGTCTAGTTTCAGGGAAAAATTACGAAACTAATTTTCAAGTTTTGGAACTCAAGATATGATTTTTAAGGTGACAGTGACGCAGTTAGCCAGCTGTCTGGAAATTTTTAAAATGGACTGTGAACATACATGAAATGTGTCTGTTAGCACCTCGTGGTCGCTTCCGACAACGGTCTCGGGTACGGGGTGTTACATAATAGATGATATATGTTTTGGAAATGGTTGGGCAGTGACATGAGTTTGGGCATTAAAGTTGGTTAATGACTTTGGAAGTGACATGAATGAATCGGCTATAAACATGTTTGTTTGGTTTGGATGTGTCTTATACTAAGATATGGTATATATGTAAACTTGCTTATTATGCTCAGTTTTGATTTGATATGTTCTTAGTATTAATGTTTAATGAGTTTAGTTTTGATAATTTGATGATGGGAATTTTGGTTGTGTATGTGGTTTAAAGTAATATGTTTCAACTAAGCAAGTTAATAAGTAATGAAAAATGTTCTATGTTTGTTTTGGTCAATCGTTTTGGAATGTATTCAAATGTTAAGTGTGGCCTTGGTTTTAGGGTAAATGCGCACCATGCATAGATGCATTAATAGCATGATCAACCATATTAAATTGTACTAAAGCTGCATATGTGTTTGCTTATTAAAAATAGTAATATGTGTTTAAGCTTGGTGGAACTTGATGCATCTTTTATACGTTGGTTGTTTTATTCAAACCATAAATATAACTTACTATTAAGCTTATTTCAAATATATATAATTAGTTGCCTTTATTATTTATTTATATTATACATGTATTTGAATGGATGTATTAAATTTATATTTAATTTATGAGATATAAAATTTACATTGATTAACATAGAAATGTTGTATAATTGAATTAACAAGTTGTTATTGAATTTATTCCATTCGTAGTACAACATGTATGTGAGCAAGACTTTTACAAAATTAGGTTGATATTCCATTTATGAAATTATTGATGTGTTACATGTTCTATATATGTATAAATTGTTTTAATATATATTAGATTATGTTTAATTTATATCATGCTATGAATGACATATTTTCTTAAGTTTCATAATATGTTTGGTAATGCCTCATAACCCTAATCCGGCAACGAATATGGGCTAGGGGTGTTACACTCAAATTCACCAAGCCTCTTCTTCTTGGATAGAATGTCCTTCATGAACTTGACATAATTATGCATTTGTTCTAAGGTTTCTACCAATGGGATATTGATGTGAAGCTACTTAATAACATCCAAGAAGTTCTTCTATTACATCTCCTATTTTTGTTGCTTGAGTCTTTGTGGATATGGAAATGTTGGAACCTTGGCTTGGATCAGACAACTTTTTTGAGGAATTGTATCTACATCTAACAAAGGTGTTAGCTTATCAGAATTGACTACTTTAGATTTTACTTTTTAAGAATTTTTAGAATTTAGCATCTGTGGTGCAGGAATTTCAACTCTCGGTTGATCTTCCTTTCTCTTGGAAGAATCATCTTCAACCTTAGCTTCCTTGGGTTCCAAATTCCTTTCACTTCATAAAGCAATTACTTTGCAGTGTTTCTTACTTATACTCCTTGAATTTTCCATGTCACTTAGCAAGGCTCCTTGGGGTCTATTATGAAGCTTTGTAGCTAATTGAACCATTTGGTTCTCCAAAATTTTTAGTGTTGTTGCTTGGCTTTGGATTAAGGCTGTTAAACTTGTTGATTGAACCGTAGAGGTTGATTTGATCTTTAATGCATGTAGTTGTTGCTTGATCCCACTCCTTGGTGTAACGCTCTGATTTTTGGGGCCTAGAAAAGTTGGGCTTTGAGTCTGGGATTCGGATAGAAGGAAACCTAAATAATTAAGAAGTTTTAAATATTACCGTTTATGAAAAAAATTTTGAATTACTACTAGAAAATTTTTACTATATTTATTATTACGGATATTTTAAATTTTTATGAAATTTTAATTAGTATTATAAGATAAAATTTTTATTACAAAAATATTACTGTATGTATGTTTGAAAATTTTTATGAAAATTTTTATTATTTGCTGTATTATTGGTATTTGAAATTTTTATTATTAGATATGTTTATGAAATTATTATTATTATTAGTAACTAAATATGTAACGAAGGGGTATAATATGGGGAAAGGTCCGGGGCTCGGCCCATAGCTTTAGCAAAATTCTTGAATCTTGCCTCTTAAGGGAATCTGGGCAGTAGGCTTCTTAATAAATTAGGGCTGAGTTTTAGCACAAGCAGGCATTTGGCCCAGTGGCTAAGTACGCTAGGAGGGCATGAGAGGTGCCTAGGTTCAAGGCGCGGCGTGCGTAGTTTAGGTGTTTTTTTTAATATGCAGATTGCGGCTAGAATAAGGGTTAAGAGGATTTGCGAGTATAAGTTAATCAAAAAGTGCTTATAGCACAGTGGCAATAGGGTGCTAGGAGTTCCACAATGGCATGGGTTCGAGTCCAGGCGCAGGTATGTTTTAATGTTATATTTTTAAATGAGCGGGACTTCAGCAGGTAACCTTTAAGATAAAATGTGACGGTATATTGTTGAAAGAAAATGCGCATCCTAGTGGCCAGCAGCGTGCTGGGCAACCTGGAGGTCCCAGGTTTGAGCAGCGTTACGTACAAGAGGGTGCTTCTTTTTACTGTACGCGCGTGGGAAGGACCGTACGGGATTGAAACTCTACCAGCAACAGGAGGAGTCGGCTGAGTGGTAGACTGCTGCTAAGCGGTGGACTGCTTCTAGTTTGAATTAAATCCAAACTTTGAATTTGGCCATGGATTAAGGAGTGATAAGGGGAGAGATTTTAGGGAATTGGAGAGGGGATTTCGGCAGAGGAGTATTAGATTAGCATTTTTGGCATTTAGGAGCTTGTTGTGCCATTTTCTTCTGTGTAAACCATAGGGTTACTCTTTTCTTCTTTTTCTTTCTTCTTCTCTAGCCAAACTACCACACTTTCATCCATCTTTCTTTATTTTTTTCTTTTTCCGAAACCAGTTCACTATTCCCTTTCTTAACAGCACTTTTGCCAAAAAGCCTCATATTTTAGTGATTCGGGAATTAATATTTAGATCTATTTTCTACGCACGTTTAAGTTGGATTCACAACGGATCTGGGGTAGAAAGGTATTTGGAACGTTCTTCAACGAGTAGATCTCTTGGTAAGTATTCGAACCTTCTTTCCATTTGTATCTTGTGGTTTAAGAAAAGCTGAAAACCCCTATATACATAGGGTGGCTGTCGACTAAGATTGAAAGGGTTTTTTGGTGTTATTTGGTTTGTTGGTGCTAATGAGGATTAAAGGCTACCGATCGAGGAGTGTGTGAAAAGCTTGGATCATCGGAGTGACTAAATCTAGATCTAGTCATCAATTTCGGCAAAGGTATGAATTCTAGGGCCATTGTGGATGGTGGCCGAATATGTAAGTGATGATAATAGGTAGTTTTCGATTTGGTTTAAATATTAACATGATCTAATCTATAAGCGGTTGATTATAGGAGAAATCGTGTAGGAGATCTCGTCAAGGAATATCGCAAATCAGGTGTGTAACGAACCCTCTTTCGTAGCTTAACTCGATATTTGCCGAAAAGCTGAAATGCCGAAATTCTGGCATTTCGATGACTCGTGAGCATGCGAACGCTCATAGGTTAGTTAGATTCACTAAGTTCGATGATCGGGATCGTTGGAACAGGTAAGGGCATGATTTGGTGCACGATGGTAAGTTGGGCCTCGAGGGGCTGAAATCGGGCCCAATGGGCTTCTGGGCCCATTTGGGTCAATTTGGTAGAAAATGGAACCCTGTCAGATTGCACGTTAATACGGCTAAGACCTTTATGGAAGATGGGCTAAATGGGCCTAGATGACTAATTCGGCTATGTAGGGCCCATTAAGGGTTTTTGGCCCAATAACTCGGTTTCGCTAAGAATGGGCTAGAATCGCTATCAAAACACATGAAATTGTTAGTAACTGATAATGAACATGGAAAACCCTAATATTTGGTAAAATTTTAAAATTACCCTTATAATATGAAAATGACTGTTTTGCCCCTAGGTAAAAATGACCATTTTACCCCTAGGGTTTAATTATGAGTTTGATGCATAAGATTTTGATATATATGATTTGATACAATATGCACATGATATGTATGATATGCACATGATGTATTCATTTATGCATGGGTTGGGTTTATATGGATGGAGGAAGGGCAAAAGGGCTATGCCCCAGTTTACTGAAAAGGGCTTTGCCCCAGTTTATCAAAAAGGGCTTTGCCCCAGTTATTAAAAGAGGCTAGGCCTCCAGTTATATGATAAAACAGATATGCTGCCAGTGGAGACTTTTGGTTGGGTGGGTTGAATTATTCCCCACATGGAGAGCTTGGTTGGTACGGGTGGAGAGTAGCGGTTGGTGGGTTGAGTAGTCTCCCCAAACGGGCTTGCATACATCCATTAATAGTGCATGTGGTATTGATTTGGGCCTATGGGCCATACCGTTTGCAGTAAAGGCTTCGGCCCAGTGATATGAATAATGAAAAGGCTTCGGCCCAGCGATATGAATGATGAAAAGGCTTCGGCCCAGTGACATGGATAATGTAAAGGCTTCGGCCCAATATATGCTGCGATTGAATTTGGGCTTAGGCCCAGTAGGCTGATATTGTTTTGGGCCCTGAAAGGGGCTTGTTGCACACTGAGTTTCCAAACTCACCCCTTTTCCTTAACCTTGGAGGTGAGCCTTGATGTGGGGGCTTGGAGCCAGAGGGGATTCAGAGTGGCCACGATGATCGCTTTTGGGCTTTGAAATAAGTGATTGGTTTTCTTTATTTTACCTTATTTATTATTTATTTCTGGGTTGTAATAAGGCCATTTTAACTTTATTTTCTTTTCTGGGATTATTTTATTTTTAATAACTTTAAACTGGTTGATAATAATCCAAATGGGCTAGACTTAGGACGCGTTTTCAAAATAACACAACGTCATGATTATTCGATTTATCAAAGATATCTACTCAAAGAAATTTCAACTCGTTATAACCAAGTGTGGCAATAGTTGTGGGCATGTCTAGGATTGGATCCAATCGAAGAGCTAGGTACTTAAGTAGCCTTCATGTCTCACCTCCTCTGTTACGGATTCCTACCTGGTGCCCAGCTTCCATTCACTTGGTTAAGCTTAACAAAAGTTGGTTTTAAAGAGCTAAAATGAAACGTGGATTTTTAACTTCAATGTGGCACGTCGGATTCGGCCGTAACGTCTGGGCCGGTTTGGGGTGTTACACTTGGTTACTGCAAGAAAAGTTTGGATGGTTTCGACACAAAGATTATAGAAGTTGGATTGTAGTCTTTGTCCACTTCTATTTTGGTTTCTATTCCCTGCATAAAAAAAACTCAAGATTTGATGCAGAATTCTCAAATGAATGTTCGTCCCCACAGTATACACATGAAATAATATCAATTTGACTTGGTAGCTGAGCTACAACATTGTTTAAACTATTAGTAGAAAAAATTTTAAGCATTGAAGAAATTAAAGATGCCTAAGCAACAAGTGAAAGGAGAGCATCCACTTCATGCACTCTTGGTACTTGTCTTCTTGAAGCTGCTGATTGGTCGACCACTGATAGTTGCTACTGGCTATTCTCTTTAAAAGTTTGTAAGCCTCATTCTAACACTTAGAAATGAGAGCACCATTCACAAAAAGATCTACCACCATCCAAGTGTGAGCGTTAAAATCGTTATAAAATGTCTCTAACTAAATGAAATATGAAATCCCAAGGTGAGGGTATTTCTGTAGTAACCCTTTAAATCTTTCCTATGTTTCATATAGGAATGTTTCATCCAATTGCTGAAAAGTAGTGATCTCATTCCGCAACTTAGCATTTTTTATAGGTGGGAAATACTTAACTAGGAAGCGTTCTGCTAATTCTTGCCATGTAGAAATTGAACTCGGTGACAATGAATTAAGCCATTCTTGTGCTCTATCTTGCAAAAAGTATGGAGACAACTTTAATCTAAATGCCTATTAGGTTACACTGGCTATCTTGAAGGAATCACTCACCTCCATGAAGAATCGAGGGTGAAGGTGCAAATCATCTGTGGGCATTTCACTAAATTGGCCCATTGTCTGAAGCATTTGGAACATCAGAGGCTTCAATTCAAACTGTGGTGTCTCAATCCCTGGTCTCCTAATTCTTGGATTAAGCTCATTAAAAAGGGGCACAATGTACTGCCTTATAGCTCGATTTCTATCATCTGCAATAAGATTTGGTTTACAAGCATTAGCAGCTCCATTCCCTTGATTTTGTTTCGATTTTCAGGGTCCACTTCTGCAGCTTGTCTCTGGGCTAGTCTTTCTTGTCTCCTTTGTCTAAATGTCTGCTCAATTTTAGGGTCTACAAGGAGTAAATCAATGATTCGAACTATGTTCATAAACACCTGAAAAGAAAATCACAAAAAGTTAATTAATTAAAGATAAATATCAAAATAAGTAAACCAAATTGCAAGAAATAATTTCACAAATAATGATTAAACTAAAAGTCTCTGGCAACGACGCCAAAAACTTGGTTCACAATGGAATGTGCAAGAATACATAATCGTTATAAATTAATAAGTAAGTAAAAAGAGTATCGTCTCCATAGCGACTATGTTTAAATCAATAATTGTAAAATTAATATTTATAAGTTGGTTAATAAAATCAAATTAATCCACTATATGAAAATCAATTAACCTAAAAGTAATGAAGTGGTTTAACAACAATTCATAAGTTTTAACAACAATAACATGAATAAGCTATAACAATTACATCTCTTAACCCAATTCATTCTTTATCATGTTTAACAATATTCCGAAAAAAATTCATGGCAACTCGGTCATTTATGAACTTGGAACCTAAATCATAAGCTCTTTTGAGATCTTAGATTTGCCACTTAGAAAACATGCATATTTCTATGTCACAGTTGAACTAAAGATTTCTTAGAATTTATGCAAAGTAACACAGATGGGTTAGGTTTGAAACAATTGAATTACATAAAGCTAAAGTTATACAAGGTAATAGTGTTCTTTTGGAATTATTAGAAACCTTTAATTCATTCTGGTTCGTATATGAATTAAGCATGCATTTTCCAATTATTATGTCCACTAACCACCATCTAATTCAAGTTAATTGATTAATTATAATGCAGTGAAATATACCTTAATGCATGAACAACATGAACAATTTTAATTGGAAACATAAACAATTGAGGCATGAAACAATATAAACATGAATTGAATGAATTAAATCAAGGCATTGCAATCATTCTAGCTAAAACAAATTTAAGTCATTATTATTAATGAAAAAGCAATTAAATAGTTTGCATTCATTTTTTTTAAACTCAGAACACTTAAAAGAGAAAAGGAAGAAGAAACTCTAAGATGAATTCGGTGATTTCCTGAGAACTATCCGTAGTAGATTCCCCTGATTTTCGTTGTTGCTTGAATGCAAATTACTCCTCAAGATGGCTGAACAAGAGAGCTTTTTCTCTCAAGAAATGCTTACTAAGGGAACTCTTAAAGATAGAATGAAAAGATGGAGAAAATAAGATGCTTTAGGCGTGGAAGAGAATAAAAGAGATTGAATAAATGCTGAGTGATTACTGAATAGGTTTTAGCTTCTATTTATACACATCAGAAGGGGTTAAAAATAGAGATTTTCATCCACAATCCTCTCCTTCATGTGCCTACAATGAATTGTGGAGAGGATGGTTGGTTGGTTTTGCTATTTTAAGCATGATGTTCAAAGTGCAAAACTTGAAAAGTAGAAGGGTTAGAACGGATGAGAAGGAGAGTTTGAGGAATGGTTTGCAAAAGTTTAAAATCAGATTAAAAAGCTGATTTAGGTAGCATTATGGCTAATTCTTGGGTGTTGGATTTGGGCCTTCCTTGGACATATAGAGCTCTCTTTCTTTAGGTCACATTTTGGGCCTTCATCTTTTCTAGAAGTGATCCAATTTTTTCCGCCCATTTGCACCTTGGTCTTTCAATAATTTAAGGGTTCAAATTACTTTATTTAGACATCCTTTGATGAATTTTTTGAAGCTACATTGACGATGCTTTACCAAGTGTCACGTGTGAAATGATATGCGATTTGTACAAGTATACACGTTAAATAAAGTAGTAAAGTGATGAATGAGTATCGTTCCCACAAGGATCAGATTGAGGCACTAAAGTGGTCAAGTTATTATAGTAAAATGCAATTAATGCTATGTTATGGCAAAAATAATGATAAGTGTGCAGTGGCAATTAAAAGAATAGTGATGTATGCAATATGTGGAATTAATAAATACTTGAAAATTCTATGGCAAGACAAAAGTAGTAATGTAATGGAAATTATGAGAATAACTATGTGAATGATATGCAACGAATAAATAAACGAATAAGAATGCTATGGAAAAGCTACTACAACAAAGACAAGGGTTACTCGGTGTTGAGTGGGGAGCTCAGGATTACTAAGACTCTACTTTTTCTGTAAGCAATGCCTCAGCAAAATCATACTTAACCTACTTCCAAGAAGAGTTCTAAAGTGGCCTGCTTCTTCTGATAACAGAAACCTTAAGTTACCTTGCCTGTGTCTTAGGCCTTTAATATGGTACCCTGCACTGTTCCCTTTTGTATGAACGCTGCTCTATATCTAGAGTCTACTACAAGAATCTATCGAGTACTTCCCCATATCATTTAACCACGGTCTAACTAATCTAACCGTTTTAGAATTTAGATTAATTTAGGGGTATGCTGCACAGTCGACTATGTCTAGGAATTACTCACATACATTGTAAAGAATAAAGTAATTGAATGAAATAGTAAAATAACTTTGATTATTACTGCAACCATTAAAGACGGTTAAAGTTCATCAAAGTAATCCCGACCTTATGAGATTTAACTCATAGGTTGGCAAATAAAATTCAATTTAAAAATCATTTTCATCACTGCAATTCATGAAGGAACATATTAGAAATAATGGAAGAACATCGGGAAGACAACGTTTGCTTGTCCAATCCACACTTTAGCTGCACAGTGCCCTGAGGTGGCTGGGAGGGGTTGTCTACGTCTTTTCTCTTTCTATCTCTATTTAGTTGCTACCTTCTAATTTGCCTAAGGATATCTACCCATTGTTCCTTGTCCTAAGGTTTCCTCCTTTGCTTCCTTTCAAATTGCTTTGTTTTTTTTTTAGGATAATTCCAATAGCCCCAAGATTTATCTTCTCCTTTTTTCTCGGCATATTTATCTGATACAAGTAGATTTGGGCTGAAACTGATATGCATTGAATGCTCATTGGACACCTTCTCAGCATTTCCACAGCATATGAGCTGGCACTCTGACCACCCTTTTGCCCCGGAAAAACTTCACCCCATTATTTCTTGTTCCTTATCCTGCACCTGTCAGTAACACATAATACAACCCTTCTATGAGCAATTAAAAACACCTAATATTTAAACGTAGCCCAAGTTCTAATGCCATGTTAAAAATACTAATGAAATGTCCTAAAATGCAACTAGATGTACTTAGGTACATGTAATTAACTAGGTTCCAAGGCATAAAATATAACTCTATTCAAGAGTTATCACCAAGCTACACTGTCAAGGCCTCAACGGAAGAGCTTTAGGATCAAACTGTCTCTAGTCTGTCAACTGCTCAAAAATAATTTGAAATTAATTAGAATTTACATGAAATTGAATAAAAATATATTTTGAACATAAAATATTCAATTTATTAATTTTGTAATAAAAATCACAAAAATCATTATCAATTACTTAGAATTTACAAGAATTATGAGTTTGAAAGTGCTATGGAAAACTATATATTTTAAAGTTATCACCAGTTTACTGGATTCTCTACTTTTCTAACTCAACCTTAAGGACCATTGCTCCATGTAGAGCTTCCATAGTTATCTTTTCTTCAGAGCAACCAAGGAAGATGAACAAGAGGAGAAAATGAAATAGAATCAAGATGAATCCTCTCTTGGAAGTCACCTCTCAGCTATTTACAGCCCTACTTGCACAGTCTTCAACCATGTGAAATCCATCCATTGACAATCATTATGTCTTCCACTAAAGGACTAGCTGGTTTAAATCTAGTCGAACTGGCATTGGATTTCAACCAAGTCCAAATCAATTACTATCTTCTCTTGATTTTTGATCTCAAGGTTTCGTGATAGGTTTCAAATATTTATAATTACTCGTTCTTGAACTAACTATTATCACGATGTAGGCAAGAGTACCTATCGAGCAGTAGTATAGTTTTAGCAAGACCAAATTGTTGAACCCAAAGGAACTAAAAGTACTAGTAATGATTGTCTTTTTATTATCTAGCCTAAGAATAAAGAGGTTTTGTTTTAATTAACTAATTATCTAAACTAAGAACGCATAGAGAAAAGAATTGGGGAATTGCTTTTGGGAAAATCGATTGACTTGAGACAATACCTAAGGAAAAATCCACCTAGATTTTACTTGTTATTCTGGCTCTGAATCGGACGATTTATTCATTCAACTTGTTCCGTAGAGATCCCTAAGTTATGCTATTATCCCTATTCAAGACTAATAATGTCTAATCCCTAGATTGAATAACCGAGACTTTTCTCTAATTAACACTTTAGGGTTGCATTAACTCGATCTATGGATCCCCTTATTAGGTTTCACCCTAATCCGACAAAATCTTGTCACCCTATTTCTAGGCGCGCAATCAACTCCACTTAATTATGACAAAAGTACCCTTAGACAGGGTCTATTCCTCTTCTAAGTAAGAGCATGTCTTGAATCTGTACCCTGGGATATCAAAACAAGAATTAAAAACACATAATTAAGAACAAGTTAAATATTTATCATACGATTCAGAAAATAATAACAAGGTTTGTCTTAGGTTTCATTCCCCTTAGGTATTTAGGATTTTTAGTTCATAACTAAATAAGAAAACATCTCCGAAGAATAAAGAATACAAAACATAAAGAAAACCCAAAACTCCTGAAGGGAAATTGAGGAGAGATCTTTAGTCTTGATGATGGATCCGACTTCTGAGATAGATCAATCGGCTTCCTTGGGGTAATTCCTTACCCCCTTCTCCGTCTCCCTTTTTTCTCCTCTTCTAGGGTGTATTTATAGGCTTTGGAATGCCTAGAAGCTCTCAAAAGTGGCCTTTTCTGAATTGGACTTAACTTGGGCTCGGCAGGGACATGCCCGTGTGCGATTACCTCAGACCGTGTTTGACCCTGTTAGAATGGCACGGGCATGTGCTCTGCCCGTGTGAGGAGGTCTAGGCGTGTTGATTTTGTACTTTGGCCCATTTTCTCCATTTTTGGCCCTTTTCTCGTTCCTTTCGCTCTCCTATACTCTCCTAAGTATAAAACATGAAATTAAAGCATTAGGAGCATCGAATTCACCAATTCTAATGAGAAATCATCCATAAAATACCTTAAACATGGGGTAAAAATATGTATAATTTACGGTTTATCAATTTTCAAGTATAGGTCGCTAACTTATGAATGTTTTCAATTTAATCCTTCAATTATTTCTTAATTTTTGGACTTATTGGAATTCGAGTGTGACATAGCTCCTAGAATTGCTGCATTAAAAGACTCAGCAAAATTATTGTCAGCTGCATCACATATAGGCCTACCAGCAAAAAACCTTTGACCATTGCTCAAGATCAGTCCTAAGTAAACTTACCTTCGCACTATGTTTGATACAGTCAATCTTATTGATGTTAGCTTCAAATTTAGCAGTTATGTATGATTTGCATGCTCCCCAAAATGCTTGTTGCAAGTTTCCTCCTAGATTTTCTTACCTCCAGTTGGCATATAAATGTCTTGCATAGACTCTATGCTCAACCCTTGGCAACAACTTAGATTTCTCCTCTATCAATCTCTAAATACAAACAAAAACAATAGTATTAGATGGATCTACTTTAATAAATTAAGCATAGTAGGAAAAAATTATTTATGTGAGGTCCCAAACATACCTTTTGTTTATCAGTCATGAACGTGAATCCAAAATCATCACAAATTTGTAAATCTGAAATAAGATTCTTAAGAAACCAACACCATGTTTCTCTACTTTCATTCTACAGAGTAGTTCGTGAATTAGGGAATATTTTGTTATAGTCATCTCTACCGAAAGTAGACAAAAGTTCCCCCTTGAATCTTCCCTTCAGAAAGCATTCATCCAGACAAATAAAAGGTCTACAACACTCCCTAAACCCTTTCCTCAATGTATTAAACTCTACATAAAATCTCCCGAACTTGGGAACCTCAGTAGGGGTTGGTCTTTCTACCTTCACCTTTACATTGCGTAACACCCCAAACTCGGCCTAGAAGTCTAGACCAATTTCGGGATGCTACATTGATCACCGAAGTGATCGTGAGAAAATTTCACAAATCAATTCATTCAAAATTTTTATTTCTAAAAACATTTATCCCAAATCAAATCTAAAACATTTAATCATTTAAATTCCATCAGTAAGTTTAACATTATAAAATGTACGAATGAAAACTTAAAACAAAACTTGCCAGACAGTATTATGAACTTTACAGTTTAAACTCAATGAATAACAATTAAAACCTGAAAAATAAAAGTTTATAACTTAATTCCACCGAGACTATCTGAGACCTCCGCGTACTGAGCCTATCAACAGAATCCAGAACTATACCTGAAAGGGAAACAGAAGAGGGGGTGAGCTACTCAAGCTCAGTTTAAGAGCAAACCATCTAACTACAGAAACAATAATAGGGATAGAAACAGAAAGCCAGGATGCAGTTCAGCTTCAGTTGTGAGGTAGAACTAACTTACAGAACTATTTGGAATCAGTCGATATATGCAAAGCAAACTTACCGACAGATGACAGCTGAGCATATTCGCCCAAAATCAATATACCATATGTACCTTTCGGTCACATAGAACAATCAGACACACACAGTCTCACGTGTCATTCAGATACAGTAGCAATAATTCACAAGTCAATCACACAGTCACAATAACAGTTCAGTCAGACAGTTGCAGACAGAGTCTACAGAATTCACATAGGCACAAGTGCCTTTCAGTTGAACAGTAACACATTCAGTCACAGTATCAATAATTCTCAACTATTCACAAGTTTTAATTCAGTGAAACAGATCAATCAGGTGTATATGAATGCTAATGAGTTATAAAATTTCCACCCACCCATCCAACCAACACACCTCTCCGTCCCACATCACTCCTCATAAGAGCTTTAAGCTTGTCCCACCAATCACTCCATTCAGGACCTCCTAAGGTCCATCCAACCCTGCACTCCAACTGATGTCATCCCAGGTTTTCCAACAACGATGGCTATTAGGATTGTCCTCAACCCTCTGGGCTTTGGAACTACCCTCGACCCTCTGGATATTGGGGCTAACAGTGTGCAGATAAACTTCCAGTCTCGTATATTACGCAGCAAAGCTAGCGTATCATCTGTACTGTGCAATGTGGGAAACTGCAGTACAGACATGCAGTATAAACTTCTAATCAGATAGTAGTACGTAGAGTAGCTAACATACATGTGGTATGGTGCAATGTGGTAATCCGCTATACCGATAGGTTGTAGTAAAACTGCCAGTTCAGTCAAATGTACGCAGTGTAGCTAATGTACATGCGGTACAGTGCAATGCGGTAATCCGCTATACCAATAGGTTGCAGTAAAACTGCCAGTTCAGTCAAAGGTACGTAGTGTAGCTGACATACATGCAGTACAGTGCAATACGACAATCCACTATACCAATATGATGTCATCCTGGGTTGCCCAGAAATGATGACCATCCGCATTGTCTATGATCCTCAAGGTATTGGGATCACCCACGACCCTCTAGGTAATAGGGCTATTAGTCACCAGCAGATCAACTGCCAGTTTCGTAAATATTCCTTCTTTTCAAAACCCCATCCAAAATAGTTTATGCATATGTATGTATGTATGTATGTATGTATGTATGTATGCAGTCAGAAGTACACAATCAACATACCAATTCTCAAAAAATCAATTAGAAGCAGACATTCACATCCAATCAGTCAGTTACAGAATCATATATATGCACACATATAATCAAAGTTTAGTAAAGCTTAGTCGATGGTTGTAGCACGTGGAGTTGCAATTACACTTGAATTTGACCTATAATCAAAGTTTGGGGAGATAGGGCACCACGCCCGTGTGGTGCAATCTAGGTCGTGTGGCAGTCCAACCACCCGTGTGAAGGGTTGTACACGACCATGTGATAGAGGCACACGCCTGTGTGAAGTAGGGGTATGGCTGTGTGAAGCGGGGTATGGCCGTGTAAACAGGCCGTGTAACTCACTGTCCAAAATCGCTAAAATAAGGTGTAGAGAAGACACGACCGTGTGAGGATCTCACATGCCCGTGTGCTCACCAAACCCGGCTGTGTGTTCCGAAACACACACCCTGTGGGATTCCTAAATCCCCAAATCAGCCACACAGCCGTGTGGCCAGGCTGTGTGGCCAGGCCGTGTGACTCCTAAAACTCAGAATCTTTAATTCAAAAACCCACACGCCGTATGAATTCTGAAAAATCCCCAAATTGGCCACACGGCCATGTGGCACCCAAAATTCACCGAAAACCTTAATTCCCAAATCCACACGACCATGTGCCTCAGCAAACGCCCATGTGGCTGTCAGAGAGGCCATGAAACCACCCCAAATTAGCCCCGAAACTGCTGTTTAAGTCACTGTAACAGTCCCTAACTTTTGCCCTATCAACATATATCAGAAATTGATGATTTCCCATCACTTCCATCAACTAAAAACCCAAAACTAATGAGTTAGCATACAGTAAAGAAAAGCCTAGTAGAAAATTTACAGAAATAGTAATCACTTAAAGTAAAGTAGTCACAGTTTGAATCCCACACCTGTTTTGAGATCGGAGGTGATGACGGAGAAGCGGAATTCCCGAAGATAACAAGCCAAATAAAATTTTGAGTGTTATTATAAAAAGCAAAAAGAAAATTAAAGAAAAAGCAGAAGAGCCAGAGAAAGTAGGAGAACATGAATAAAAACAAAAGAATATAAATTATAATAGAAAATCTTAAAACAGTTAATTAATAATTATAAATTATTATAATTATTAAATAAAACAAATCAAAATAAAAAATAAAATAAAATTAAATGTGCACCCAAAGACTTGAACCCAGAACCTTAAGACTTACTAACACTCCACTTAACCATCAGACCAGCAGGCCCATTCTGTCACTAAATTGCATGACTAAACACATATGTGCAACCACCTCACTGACCTTATGCACAAAACCCAAAACTTCTAGGCCCAAGATTCAGGGCGTTACACATTGTCATCCGAATCTGTCTTTTTAATTGCATTTGCATAGTCTCATAGTCTAATAAACTAATAGCTAACCCTTCCATTGATCTCCTCCAATGCCCATCTCTTAGCCTTGCTGCATGTACCCCTTCCTAGATCAACTTTCAACTCTTCCTTGGCTAGTTTCTGCATATCAATTAACTTCAGCTTTAGAATCACACTGATTTTACTTAAGAAATGTTCCTTAACAAACTTGTAAGATGCTTTTTTGTTTTTAAAAGTTATTGAACACTCATGGATTTCTATAAAGGTTTTTATCTTGTAAAACTCATCACTATTATCTATAACAACATATATTCTAAAAGGGCACCCATCTTCCCTACACCTAGCCCTACTCTTCTCATTTTCATTCCTAATATAGACAATATCAAACCTCTTATTTACTGCATACTTTGCTAAAGCAGTCTTGAATTCCTTTAGTCCATCAAACACCATACCAAGCTCTAATGTGGGATTGGGTTAGTAGGATCAAAACATACATGTCGACTTCTCCTACAGACTATCTGAATCATTTCCATAAGACCCCAAATATGATGTATCAATGTAATCTATTTGCCCACTTGAGTCATCTGTTACCTCATCATTTTTCTCTCCCTTTTCACCACCTTTACACCTTCATTGTTAAACCTATTTGCTACTTCTGTTTGGCTTTATAATTTCTATACCAAGCTCGTAACCCTCTTACTCGATCTGCTCTCTAGACTTGAGCTACAAAGTGCTACAGTTAAAGTCAGAATAGAACACATTCAATACATATCGATTATTTAAAATAAATATGGAATTTCTTCATAATTACACAATAAACATTCAAATTAAACATGAATCATACAATTATAATCAATTTATTGCATAACCATCAAATATAATTTTGGTCGGGTCTTATACTATCTTATGTATGCTCTAATATGAGCCCATAATTTAACTTGGACTAATTTGCAACATTTCCAAAATTACAGATTAGATATATCAAAAATAAATCCTTAAAATAATCAATCATGTCATAAACCTTCAAATGTTATGATATACAGTTAAATTTGAGTCTTAATCGAGCTTGCGAACGCTCTTAAGTTGACCCAAGCACAATAAGGATCAAATTGAAACATTTTCAATAGATAAGGGACTTATGAAAAATAGCAGACACGCGATCGTGTGCTCAGGCTATGTATCTCATTGAGGATGTGTGGATTAAATTGTAAAATTTCATCAAAAGTCACAGAGTCGTGTGGCTAGACCGTGTAACAAACTAAAGCCGTGTGCATTAAAAATGACTAAATCTACAGTACCCACATGGGCGTCTGACAAGCCTGTGTGACACAGAAAAATATGTCATTTGTTACTTGATACAATTCCAACTCCTAAAAGTGACATAAATTGGTACTTGATAAAAATGCTTAGTAAGTTCATAGTATTTAAAATAGTAAACATACCACAATTCACAATTAAACATATTGAAATAATTAATGAAACTCAACTACCTGTTACAGCGTTTCACATTATAAAGATGAGTTCATCAGTCATTTCAAATCCTATATCAAACCAACATTTATTTGTTAAGTCAATCTAGTACCGTACAACGAAGTAATCAAGAATATACCATTAATATCATTCTATTCAAGCAACATACGTATCCGTTCAGAACACATGTTATAATTAACCTGATATAGCATTTCACAGTAATAAATTAAATATCTCATATAATCAATTATATATAGAACATCATATCAAGTATTATAAACATAAGTCATTTAGGACACTACCAACCACAATGTTATATCAATTCACTATCATTCATAACAATTAATAATCATATATCATTAGAATGCATTCTCATAACAATTTAACAGACGTTTCCTTTTCTTTTATTAGTCAAATAGCCTGATGAACTATAATAACATGTATGGATACACGGTTAACTACACCACACCAGTAGGCACCGAAGTGCAAATAAATGGGCACCATAGTCCAAAGCGATAGTCACTGAAATGCAAATCAGTAGGCACCTAAGGTAGAATAGTAGGCATCGAAGTGCAAAAAGTAGGCACTATTATGCAAAGCAATAGGCACCAAAGTGCAAATCAGTAGGCATTGTAGTGCAAAGCAATAGGCACCGAAGTGTAGAACAGTAGGCACCATAGTGCAAAATAATAGGCATCGGAGTGCAAATTAGTAGGCACCGTAGTGTAAAGCAGTATGCACCAAAGTGCAAATCAGTAGGCACTGAACTACAGAACAATATATATGATAACCAAATTATTTGATTCCATTTTTTTCGATTTAAATATCGTTAATTCATCCATCAAAATATCTTTATATACATAACATTAAAAGATTCATCTCAATCCCAAGTCAATTTCACAATTTCATCAATTTATACAATTTAATCCTCTATCTTAATAATCAATCAATTTTACACCAATATGATTCGATTAATCATAGCCAGCTATAAATTCATTTATCAAAATTTCTTACAAATTAATCCATTCGTATAAAAATTTACATCCATTCGATGTTACGTATCTTATCATATTTATCATACATTTCAAGTCTTATCAAATTAATCTTTTTGATACTCAAACAATATATATACCAAACAATTCAAACTAAAAAGAAAATGAAAGTATTACAACTATATTATGAATTGAAAAAGTAAGTAGATATGAACTTATCTAGAAAAAACAACAACGGACAACAATTTCTTTTTTTCCGTGTATATCCTCTGATTATTGAAAATCTTAATCTAAACCATAATTTAGTTCAAATATCAATTCCAACCATCATTTAACAGCATGCTAAATTAATACGATTGTTTAATTCAATCTATTAAATAATCCCTCAAGTTTTACATTTATTCAATTTAGTCCCTAAAATCAAAACTATCATATCTTTCACATTCAAATCCCAATTTACAACCCAATTTCAAATACATCCTTATACAGTCCTCTAATTTCAGTAATTACAGATATTTCATATCAAATTCGAAATAGTTTCATTTTGGTATCTAAACTCAAAACCAACAAATTTCATTTTACAATTTAGTTTGTAATCAAATATAAGCTTACAATCAAGTAATTTAACATAAAAAAACATAAAAAAATAATCAATGGCAACATTTCAAATCTTTAACAATTTTACAATTTAATACCCAAGTTAACTAGATTAAGCTACAACGATCTCAAAAATAAAAAATCCACAAAACAAAAAACGGGTTAGAAAACACTTACTATGCAATTAAGCGAACCTAGGAAGTTTTTAGTTATGGCTTCTCAAGTTTTCTCTTTTATTTTCAACAGCGGAAGGTTGAAGAAATAAGAAAAATAATGGCTTTGGCTTCGTTTTACTATTTAACACATATAAATTATTTTATTAATAATTTAATATATAACTTACCTAATTGAAAACACATGGTCGTCCACCTTTAATTAAAAATGGCTTAATTGCATTTAAATTCATTAAATTATACCATTTATCCCAAGTCATGATAAAACACTACATAGACAAAATCAGTTAGATAATAAAGTTAATTACATAAAATAAATAGTAATATACATAGCATACATGATATAAACTATAATATACATAACATACATGATATAAACAATAATATATGCAGACACTCAATTTTGCCCGGACCCAGAAATAAGTCCAAAAACAAAAATAATAAACCCAAAAAAAAACAAAGTCCAAGTTCAGTCCAGAATTATAAATATAATTTGGCCCGATCGGAATGGCCCATTACTTGAAAAGATTTAAGGTCCATCTATAAGCTTGACTCATATGGAAATATAATCTTCAATGATATGCAATCTTAGATATGATACAATCTTAGATATGATTGCAATCCTAAAAGATATGATTTTGTAATCTTAGAGATTTAATTTGTAAATACCTTTTAATATTAAATGTTGATGTAATTGATCTATACCGTTGGATTTGAGGAGGTTCAACTACAAATAGAGGCCTCTCCCTTCATTGTAAACGCATTGGAGTTTTGGAAAATAATAAAAAATTTTGAGAGCTTTCACTCAAATTTCTCTCCCTCTTACGTTCTTATTTTCTACAGTTTTTTCTTATTTTATTCTTTGTTCATCTTCGTTTTTCAACCCTTTTTATTTTGATTTAATCCATGTTTCCCTAATTTTTTTATATATTTTAATTTTTTAATAATTTTAGTATCATATCAAACTCTTTCATTTTTTAATAATTTTTTTTAGTATTACTCTTAGTAAATTATTTTTTAAATTTTACTCAAATCATTATTTTAAAAAAAATATATTTCATTTAATTGTCATATTTTATCCAAAAGTTTTTCTAAAATGAGGCAATGTTTTTCGTATTTAAGAATTCAGGAAATAGTGCCCTAACATGTTGGGTTGCAATTTCCCGTTTGTCTAAATGCCTAAAGTATCCTTCTAAATAGATTTTGTAAATCACGAGATGATTTCAGTTACGAGAGTTTAAGAATATCGTGTCCTATCATGCTGGATGTGATGTTTGTATTCTTTCGGAGCTAAGGAATCTCGATTTTTCAACTTAAATAATTTCGGTTTTAAAAAAGGATCCTATTTTTAAATCCTTTCAAATTTTTGACATTAAGACAAAAAACTATTCAATTTGGTACCAATTTTGGGTGTTGTGAGGGTGCTAATCTTTCCTCGTACGTAACTGACTCCCAAACTTGTTTTCTTAATTTTTGTAGACCAAAACGTTTTATAAGGTGATCCAATCACACATAAAAAGGTTGGTGGCGACTCCCGATTTTGTTTTTCAAAAGTCGATCCCTATTTTTCAAACATCCTTTTAAAAAATGGTTTCGACAGCTTGGCGACTCCACTGGGGACTTAAGAGAGTCAAGCCAAGAAATTGAGTATTTTCTGTCTTAATGTCGGAAGTTTTTTAAATTTAAAATTAGATCCTTTTTACATGTGTTTGCTGCATATGTTTGTTACCTTATTGCTGTACATTGCATTTGCATGACCGTTGTGGTCACACCTTTAAGTGGGAGTGAGAAGCTATGCTTTCGTAAGGTTTTCACTTTCGTAAGGTTTTCACCTTCGTATGAGCTAGTGGATTGCTTCTGGGATACTGTACCTATGTCTTCATGAGATTTTCATCTCCGTATGGCCCTAGGGAAATGTGTCCCCCTGAACTGAACTTGGTCTATATGAGCCTATAATGGGTGAAGACCAAGGAATCTGCTAGTTCAGGTACCCTGGCTTTAGAGCTAAAACTCATATAATGAACTTTAAAGAGTTTAGGAAAGATAGTGATAGCCTTTAGTAAGCTACCCTTGTAAGTACTTGTTTATCATTTTTTATGATACTGACCTATTTTTTATTTGCTGTCATTGCATGCCATTTGGCATTTAACGGTGTCGATTCACGGCTCGATTTTTAGATTAGAAAGTTTTGTAATGAGGAATGAATACCTTGATAGAGTGGAGGACAATGCTTCTGTCTGTACCTGGTCAGAGGAAACCCAGTTAGAGAAAGGAGATAGTGTCACTGAGGGATATACGTCAGAGTTATGGGACTTCACCCGTATTAATTTGACGCAGAATGAGTTTTAGGAGCTGAGAAACATTTGGGCCCAGTGGGATGACGAGGCTAAGCAGCTTTTCTATCAGAATTATGGAGGCCTTCCCTATTTGCTAGATGTCAAAATAGATAGGCACTTGTTTCGAGCTATGGTACAGTTCTGGAACCCTGCTTATAGTTGCTTTACATTTGGTAATGTTGATCTTGCACCTATTTTGGAGGCGTATACGACTTTACTGCGTTGCCCGAGGATTCAGGGTCACAAGGCTTATGTTAGGCCTGCTAGTCTTCCAACTTTTGCAAAGAAGTTGGTGATGATTACTAGGATGAGTGAGCAGTGGGCTGTAGCTTTTATACAGCAAAAGGGTGATAGTAAGTGCATTCCATGGGCCGTTTTAAGGAATTTGATATCGACACATCCAGATGTAAAGAAAAGGGTTGACGTCCTGGCTTTGATTATTTACGGCATGGTGATTTTCCCAAAGGCGTTGGGGCACATAGATGAGGCAGTTGCGGATTTGTTCGATCACATTGGTAAGTAGAATACACCGGTACTAGCAATCCTAGCTGAGACATTTAGATCTTTGAGTGCATGTTGGAGAGCTGGTGAAGGTAGATTCATTGGATGTGCACAGTTGCTGTTGGTTTAGTTCCACAGTCATTTTTGGAAGCTTGATAAGGTTCCTTGCCGAGTATTCTTTGAGGGTTATTCTCCCTTAAAAGAAGCAGTAGGCATGCCGAGGAGAGATGACATTCTTCAGAATCTTGGGAGGAAGATGTTATGTGGAAGGCTCCTTGGTTGGTTCCTAGTGGAAGTCCTTTACCGCTGTGGCAGTTTTGATTGGGTCCCTTTGCCAGGAATTTGGGGAGTTGTTGGATATGCACCATTCCTTGCTCTAAGGCAATATAGAGTAAGGCAGTTCATACCGGTTACACAGGGTCTAGCTCAAAATGATTTCTCTTATAAAGGAGATCACTATAAGAAGTAGATGCGAGAGATTTCTGAAGCTTGGAAGAAGCCTTTCTGTATGAATATCTTAACCGAAGGCTCGACGTCAATCCTTGAGTATAAAGGGTGGTTTAGTAGGAGAGTCAATGATAATGTCCTTAGGCCAATTTTGGGAGTGGCTCGATCATTAGAAGAGAGTTTACGAGTGATTCCATCAGAGTTGGAGGTTATGAAGCAAGAGTTCGAGAGAAAGAATTTAGAGATTGAAAAGAGGATTGAGAAGCTCGAAGAGGAAAAAATATGCTTAAGTCTCGACATCGATGTTCAAAAGATGGAAGTCGAGAAGGTGAAAAAGGAAAAGAGAAAGATCGAGATGATTTAAAGACGCACTACAAAAAGGCCCAGGTAACGTTGAAAAGGGTCAGATTAGGGAGATCTCCAAAGTAGTGGCAGCAAGAGATTCAGGAAGAAAGAGCTAAAGCCGAGTATTGGGAGAAGAAGTTCCAAGAGATGCAGTCGCGTAATCAGGCCCTAGAGAAGGAAAATCAAAGATTAAAAACTAAAGTGGCTGAACTTGGACGATCTCTTCATCATCACCGAAGTCGTAACCTTGCAATTGAGTTAAAGGCAAGCTTGAATTAGATTGAGGAAATGAAACACGATATCGGAAGGTTGGAAGCAGCACTACAGGGCTGTGAGCTACGGATTGAGTAGCTCGAGGTAAGAGAAGAACAGTGGAAGGGAGAACTTCACCATCTTCAGGATCAAGTTGGAAATAGGGATTATCTCATGGGAGAAGCCTTAGTTCAGATTCGAGAGGTTGCTGAACACTTGCAGGATTTGGTAGTACAAGCTAGAACGCTGAGTATAATGTATAAGTCATCGTCAGACAGAGGACGAGAGTTACCATTGTTATTAGATAGGGTTAAGACTCTACGCCTACAGGCGAAAGCGTATTTGTAATCCGTATTATGAAAAGATTTTTATTCCTTAAATAACATTTTCTAAAATGAAATTGAATCAAAATCGACATCTTTTTACATTCATGCATTTGCATTTCATAGCATCTCATTGTATCATATGCATTCAAGTTTATAGAAAGACCCTAATTAGTTAAAATTAATAGGGAGAAAGAGAGTAAGAGAGAGAAAATCTGGAAGCAACACATCACAACGAAACTCGTGCAAAAACTAAGAACATGGACCAAAGATTTGAACAGTTACAGAAGGACATGCAGGACCAATTGCAAGAGCAATTGGAAAAGATGCAAAACGACATGAGGGAGCAAATGTTGGAGGCACAAAGGAACATGATGGCTAAGATGGCCCAACTTCTGAGGGCCACTAATAAGGGAAAGGCTCCCATGGCAATTACTGGCGAGGAGGGTGAGGATCATCCTCTAAGTTTCACCCTACCCCACGTGCCTACACAAACCGAGGCATTTTCTAAGAGGCCATCTGTCATTATAAGGCCCCAACAAGGGTCGATCGATACTGGGATTCCCATGAATTTCCCAACTGGTTCAGGATTCAATTTGGGTGACAATCCTGCAAATCCTATCATTCCTGACTTAGACATGGCTGAAAAAGAGGATCTAAGAACTGAGGCTACAAGACAGTTGGAAGATCGCTGCAAATGGTTGGAGGAAAAGTTCAAGGCTTTAGAGAATGCTGATGGGCATCATAGGGTTGATGCCAAAGATCTAAGCTTGGTCCCAGACTTGGTGTTTCCTCACAAATTCAAGATGCTAGAATTTGATAAGTACAATGGGACTACTTGCCCAGAAGCCCACATTACGATGTTCTGCAGGAGCATGACTGGGTATGTGAATAATGATCAATTGTTGATTCACTGTTTCCATGACAGTTTAATTGGAGTAGCAGCCAAGTGGTATAATCAACTGAGCCGGGCCAGAATAAGTTCATGGAGGGATCTTGCACAGGCCTTTATGCAGCAATACAATCATGTGACTGACATGACTCTAGATAGGATCACGCTGCAAAACATTGAGAAAAAGCCTAATGAAAATTTTAGGCAATATGCACAGAGATGGAGAGAGGTAGCAATGCAAGTTCAACCACCGTTTTTGGAGAAGGAGACTACCATGTTGTTCATCAACACTCTAAAACTCCATTCATCACTCACATGATTGGAAGCACCACCAAAAGCTTTTCGGATATAGTCATGGCGGGAGAGATGATTGAGAACGCCATAAGGGGTGGCAAATTTGAGGTGGAAACAACTAAAAGATCGGCCCCAAAGAGAAAGGATAGTGAAGTGAATAACACAAGCACTTTCAACATGAAGGCAATCACAGTTGGTCAACCTAAAACAGCTGCGGTTGAGCAACAGAGTTCTCAAAGGCAGAATTCTGAAAGGATGCAATTCACACCTATCCCTGTGACGTATCGTGAGCTCTATCAAAGCTTATACGATGCACATGTTATTTCTCCTTTTCACCTTAAGCCATTGCAGCCCCCAGATCATAAATGGTATGACGCAAACGCCAGATGCGAATACCATGCTGGAATACCAGGGCATTCGATTGAAAACTGTACTGGTTTTAAGAAGACCGTAGAAAGGCTTATTAAGATGGGGGTAGTGAAGTTCAATAATACCCTGAATACTGAAAACCCATTACCAAATCATAGCAATCAAGGAGTGAATGCCATTGGTGAAACCAGTGAGAGGAGAATAAAGGAAGGCGTGGCTGAGGTGAGAATGCCGATGAAGATGATTTGGGAAGAAATGGTAAAAAGAGAGATGATAATCTCTAAAGAGAGGAATGAAGGAGCAAGAGACTATTGTGAGTTCCATGCCGAAGAGGGCACAAGATTTAGGAATGCGACGAGTTTAGGGCCTTAATACAAAGCCTTATTGACAACAAGGAGCTAGGATTTTATGAAGCTAGGCCAAATGAGAGACATATATACACATTAGAAGGTGCACCGAAGAATCAAAACTGGCCAAGGATCATTATTTCTTTACCAGGAAGTAATGAAGTTGAAATACCGATGGTACTGAAAGTCATCATTCATAAACCTGTTTCCTTTCCTTATAAGGATAACAAGAGAGTACCATGGAGTTATAACTGCCATGTGTCAATGTCGGAGAGGGAGGATATAGCAAGGGCTTCTAAGGAAGTTCAAGGTGAGGGTTCCCGTACATGGAGCGGGAGGCGGTATGATACAGTGGGCGTCAGAGAGGAGCCTACAAAAACAAAGAATGTTAGTACAGAGAAAGAGAAAGAGGCTGAAGCACTTATCAAGGAGCCAGTAAAGGAGGAAGAGGCTAAGGAATTTCTAAAGTTCCTTAAACATAGCGAGTATAGCGTGGTCGAGCAATTGCGTAAGCAGCCGGCTCGCATATCAGTATTGGCTCTACTTCTGAGTTCTGAGGTACATCGGGATGCATTGATAAAGGTGCTCAACGAAACATATGTCACCTATGACATATCCGTTAACAAGTTGGACCGAAGTGCAGATAATTTCATCTATTTTAATGATGATGAAATCCCACAGGGGGCAGGGGGTCAACAAAGGCCCTGCATATCACCACTCGATGTAAGGGGTACACACTCCCAAGCGTGCTGTCAATAATGGATGGCTTTGAATGTTCTACCGTTGGCTACTCTGAATAGATTACCCATTGACGATTCTCACATGAAGACATGTCAAAATGTGGTAAGAACCTTTGACGGTACAGAAAGAAAGGTGATGGGAAGGATTGACATCCCCTTGGAAATTGGACCGAATATATACGAAGTAGAATTCTTGGTGATGGATATCAAGCCCTCCTACAATTTCTTATTAGGGAGGCCATAGATACATTCAGCGGGAGTGGTGCCCTCATCGTTGCACCAAAAATTAAAGTTAGTGACGGATGGACGGTTAGTAACCATCAATGCGGAGGAGGATATTATAGCCACAATCACTAGCAAGGCCCCTTATGTCGAGACGAACGATGAGTCTATTGAGTGTTCCTTTCGCTCTTTAGAATTTGTGAATGTAACATTCATTTCAGAAGGGAGAGCCACCGGCGCCAAAGATAGCAAGAGCCACGAGGATGGCTCTACAAATGATAGTGGGAAAGGGAGCCTTGCCAAGAAAGAGGTTAGGATAATACCTGCAAAGAGGGACTCAAATCCCAGAACTAAAAGAGAAGAGAGACCGCTTTGGTCTGGGCTTCAAGCCAGACTATAAGCAAAGGAGGAAGGAAGTTGAGAAGCGCCAAGAGGGAAGAAGGGCGCGCCTTAATAGAAGAGAAGTGGAGTGGGAGCCGATGACATTCCCTCCAATATCCCAAACCTTTATATCAGGAGGGTTACTTTTAAAAGAAGTTCATTAGATTAATGCTATACACGACAAAGGATCGGAGCAAGGAAACCTTGAGGGCATTCGCCCTTACTAACCGAGAAGCTCTGTGAACAATTGGACTGTGGAGGAACTTCCTGTAGTCTTTAGGAATTTTTCAGAGTAATTCTCGAAACATTCTTGTTACTCTAGAGCTTAGGAGTAATAGGATTTCATTTGTGAAATGGGCTTACGATCATCTATTATTTTTTTAATAAAGCATAACTTTTATCAATTTGAACGAGTATTGTTTCATTTTTATCAACCAATATTCCGTTAAATTTTGGCAATTCTTATTCTTTCATTCGTAGCACATAAATAATCATTCTTAAATTAATTCATTCTTTATACTTCACAGATCTCTAGATATCAATGACATGAGCATTGATATTACAAATCTTGATTCTCTCGTGAGGAAGACATGTGTTTAGAGGAATCACAGGATTTTGAAGATGTCCAGGATTGTGATGTGTCTCTAGATCTTTTGAGGATGGTAAAACAGGAGGAGAAACAAATCATGCCACATGAGAAAGAGGCAGTAGAGAATATAGCCCTAGAGGAAGGGAAAGAGGTGAAAATTGGCACGCATATTGCTGATGATATAAAGCAATGACTGATTGAGTTGTTACGTGAGTTCAAGGATATCTTCGCATGGTCCTATCAAGATATGCCAGGGTTAAATACTGATATTGTGGTGCATCATCTTCCAATAAGACAGGATTGTAAACCAGGTCAACAGAAGTTGCGAAGAATGAGACCAGATATCGTATTAAAAATAAAGGATGAAGTCAAGAAACAGTTCGATGCAGGATTCTTACAAGAGGTGAAGTATTTTGAATGGGTAGCTAACATTGTATCAGTTCCTAAGAAGGATGGGAAGGTACGAATGTGTGTTGATTATAGGGATCTGAACAAAGCTAGCCCAAAATATAATTTCCCTCTGCCTCACATAGACACTTTGGTAGACAACACAGCGGGATATTCGTTGTTCTCCTTCATGGATGGTTTTTCAGGGTACAATCAGATAAAGATGCATCCTGAAGACACGAACAGAACCACCTTCATAACCTTGTGGGGGACTTTCTGTTACAAGGTAATGCCCTTTGGGCTAAAGAATGCCGAAGAAACATACCAAAGGGCTATGGTGACCTTATTTCACGATATGATGCACAAGGAAATTGAGGTGTATGTTTCTGATATGATTGCCAAATCTCGAACAGAGGAGGAACATATTGAGGTTTTAAAGAAACTATTCTTGAGATTAAGGAAGTTTTAGTTAAAACTTAATCCGGCAAAATGCACTTTCGGAGCCAGGTCAAGGAAGTTACTAGGTTTTGTGGTTAGTGAAAAAGGAATAGAAGTTGATTCAGACAAAGTTAGAGCCATACAAGATTTACCTTCACCGCATACTCAGAAAGAAGTTCGGGGTTTTCTTGGAAGGTTGAATTATATTGCTCGGTTTATTTCACAGTTAACTGAGAAATGTGACCCTATATTTTGCCTCCTTAGAAAACACAACCAAGGTACTTGGGATGAGGAATGCCAGAGTGCTTTCGATAAGGTCAAGCAATACTTGTTAAATGCTCCTGTGTTATCTCCACCTAATCCAGGTAGACCATTAATTTTATACTTATCAGTGTTTAGCAATTCTATGTGATGTGTGCTTGGCCAACATGACGAGTCGGGAAGAAAGGAGAAGGCGATATACTACCTCAGCAAGAAATTCACAGAGTGTGAGATGAGATATTCGCCAATTGAGAAATTGTACTGTGCTTTAATCTGGACGACTCGAAGGTTGAGGCAATATATGTTGTATCATACTACTTGGCTTATTTCAAAACTTGATCCTCTGAAGTATATGATGGAGTCAACAGCTTTGAATGGAAGAATGGCGAGGTGGCAAATTCTGCTTTTTGAGTTTGACATAGTTTATGTGAGCCAGAAGGCTATAAAAGGAAGTGCGATAACGGAATTTCTGGCTAGTAGAGCTCTAGAAGACTATGAGCTGTTGAATTTTGATTTCCCAAATGAGGAGTTGATGTGTGTAGCAGCTACAGAGGATTATCCTTGGAAGTTGAGCTTTGATGGGGCATCCAATGCAGTGGGAAATGGAATTGGGGCAGTCTTGGTATCCCCAAGTTGGATTTTGATTGCACAAACAATATGGCAGAGTATGAAACGTGCATCATGGGAATCCGAGCGGCTATAGAGTGAAGAATAAGAACCTTGGAAGTTTATGGAGACTCCGCGTTGGTAATTTACCAGCTTAAAAGTGAATGGGAGACAAGGGATCCTAAATTGATCAATTATCGAAAGGTAGTTTTGGGGTTACTTGAGGAGTTCGATGACATCACTTTCAATTATATCCCACGAGACGAAAACCAGATGGCAGATGCTCTAGTAACCTTGGCTTCAATAATTAAAGTGAATAAAGAGGAGGAGATGAGACCCATTCAGATGAGTATCTTTGAGGCTCCAGCTCACTGTTGTAACATTGAGGAAGAAGAAAAGGATGATAACCCTTGGTAGCAGGATATATTGCGATATGTGAGAGATCGTAAATACCCAGAACAGGCAACTGAAATGATAAACGAACTTTAAAGAGATTAGCCTACGACTACGTTTTAGATGGGGACATCTTGTACAAAAGAAGAAAGGACCAAGTACTGTTGAGATGTGTTGACGCTGTGGAAGCTAAGTTAATATTGGAAGAAGTTCACGAAGGTGTTTGTGGGACACACGCTAATGGTTTCACGATGGCTAGACAAATCATGAGGTTTGGATATTATTGGTCTACTTTGGAACGGGATTGTATCAACTACGGCAAAAAATGCCACAAAATGTCAGATTTATGGAGACAAGATTCATGTACCACCTTCACGTTTACACGTTATGACTTCTCCATGGCCTTTTTCTATGTGGGGCATGGATGTCATTGAGCCAATATCACCAAACACTTCAAATGGGCATTGCTTTATTTTTGTGGTCATTGATTACTTCACGAAGTGGATAGAGGCTGCTTCTTATGCGAATGTTACTAAGTCGGCTGTAAGTCGATTCTTGAAGAAAGAGATTATTTTTCGGTATGGGATGCCTGAAAGGATCATATTAGACAATGCACTAAACTTGAACAAAAAAACGATAGTAGAAGTTTGCAGTCAGTTCAGGATTAAGCATCATAACTCTTCGCCGTATCGCCCAAAGATGAATGGGGCAGTGGAAGCTGCTAACAAAAACATCAAGAAGATAGTGGGGAAAATGAATGAAACCTATAGAGACTGGCATGAGAAGTTACCATTTGCACTCTTAGCTTACCGAACGTCTGTCAGAACTTCTATCGGGGCAACTCCTTTCTCGTTGGTTTATGGGATGGAAACAGTGTTACCCATTGAAGTGGAACTACTGTCTCTTCGAGTCTTGTCAGAGATAAAGTTGAATGAAGCTGAATGGATACAATCGCGATATGATCAGTTGAACTTGATTGAAGAAAATAGGCTAAAGGCCATTCGTCATGGTCAGATGTATCGGAAGCGAATGATGCGAGCTTACGACAAGAAAGTGCGACCAAGAGAATTCCATGAGGGGGATCTTGTGCTGAAAAAGATCCTCCCTATTCAGAAGGACTTTAGAGGAAAATGGATGCCAAATTAGGAAGGGCCGTATGTCGTGAAGAAGGCCTTCTTTGGGCGGGCATTGATTTTAACAGAAATGGATGGGAAGAGTTTGCCCAATCCAGTGAATTCAGACTCAGTTAAAAAGTACTTTGTCTAAAGGAGAGAAGAATTCAGGGTGAAAACTTGCAAAGGGCACCTTGAGTTTTCGAAAAAAAAGAAAAAAAAAAGAAAGAAAAAAGGGAGAGGCCAAGGTGAAAACCCGCAAAGGGCGCCTTGTGACCAAAGGGGTTTTGAGTTGAAAACCCGAAAGGGCAGCTCAAATTTTGAAGAGCACATGGTAATCTTGCTATATCTGATTCAACGAAGAGTGAAGCGCGTTGCATATCGGGGCATCAACAAAGTACTTTGGATCTTTTAAACACATGTTGAATTCAAGAAAGTCTTCATGGAGCTGGCATATAAACGCTCAAGCGGCGATATCTAGGACATCTAACTTTTGTCTTGTTTGCTATCTTTAGATTCTTTTTCTTCTCAAAGATAGGCTTTCAGATTAATTTCCTTTGTATTTTTGACAAATTTATTCAAATCTAATTATTCTCAAGATTAAATTCATCTTCTATTATTCTTAAAGTATGTTGCATTAAAATAATGATAGATGAACTAAATAATTTTCACAAATGAAGTTTTGCTCATTACTCTGGAAATTTCTAGATAATACAAGAAACTAAAACAGAACAATTGTTCGAAGAATTCACGTAACTGAGGTTTGAAAGAACTCGAGGAAATTCTTTCTTTAGTCCAAAATGATGATTGGACAAATCAAACAATTTGATCCTAAGAGAGGATAATCTTACAGACATTTTTGGTAGGTCATAGCGTTTGAAGAATGGTACAAACCCACAGGCTGAGTAGGAATGATACTTCGAGAGAAATAAGGATAAACTTCGACGAAAGAATGAGTGGTGATGTCTAGAATAGGGGTCATATTCATAAACATTTTGCATTATAACAGGTTTAATTAGGAGCATTTGACTCACTTCGATCATAACATCCTAATCATTAGGCATGAACTCATACACATTATACAAGTTATGTCCTTCAAGGGACAATGAAGATTGATGCGCTTTAACCCCCTAAGCAGTAGGGTAACAGGCTAAAGCATAGCAGATTTAACCTTCAGGTGTTTACGCTGAAGCAGATCCAAGATGATTTAACATCTCTGTATTGTCAGAGAACAAATCGAAGAAACTGATTTGGCATCTCCATATTCGACGGAGAGCAGATCGAAGACATAGCAGATCTAACCTTCGAATGTTTTCACATCAAAGTAGATCCAAGATGATTTGGCATCCTTGCATTCACAAGGAGCAGATCGAAGACATAGCAGATTTGGCTTTCACGTGTTTACGCTGAAGCAGATCCAAGATGATTTGGCATCTCTGTATTAGACGGGGAGCAGATCGAAGACACAGCAGATCTGACCTTCATTGAAGCAGATCCAAGATGATTTGGCATCTCTGTATCAGACGGGAAGCAGATCAAAGACATAACAGATTGGACCTTCATTGAAGCAGATCCAAGATGATTTGGCATCTCTGTATTAGATGGGGAGCAGATCGAAGACATAGCAGATCTGACCTTCATGTGTTTACATCGAAGCAGATCCAAGATGACAGATTTGGCATCTCTGTATTAGACCGGGAGCAAATCGGAGATAACAGATTTGGCATCTCTGTATTAGACGGGGAGCAGATTGGAGAAGCAGATTTGGCGTCTCTGTATTAGACGGGGAGCAGATCGAAGATAACAGATTTGGCGTCTCTGTATTAGACGGGGAGCAGATCAAAGATAGCAGATATCGCCTTCCTGAGTTGCAGTGAAGTAGATTGAAGCCGTCAAGAGGCCATTTAAAGAAGATCAAAGATCAAGAACTCAAGACTCGGCGAGCCCGGGCAAATTGGTCCTTTTATAGTCTTTTCTCTATTCCTGTTACACAGCAATGAGCAAAGAGGGGCAGCTGTAGACACTCAATTTTGCCCGGGCCCAGAAATAAGTCCAAAAACAAAAATAAATAACCCCAAAAAAAATGAAGTCCAAGTTCAGTCCAGAATTACAAATATAATTTGGCCCGATCGGAATAGCCCATTACTTGAAATGATTTAAGGTCAATCTACAAGCTTGACTCATATGGAAATATAATCTTCAATGATATGCAATCTTAGATATGATATGCAATCTTAGATATGATACAATCTTAGATATGATTGCAATCTTAGATATGATATACAATCTTAGAAGATATGATTTTGTAATCTTAGAGATTTAATTTGTAGATACCTTTTAATCTTAACTGTTGATGTAATTGATCTGTACCGTTGGATTTGAGGAGGTTCAACTATAAATAGAAGCCTCTCCCTTTATTGTAAACACACTGGATTTTTGGGAAACAATAAAAATTTTTGAGAGCTTTCACTCAAATTTCTCTCCCTCTTACGTTCTTATTTTCTACGGTTTGTTCTTATTTTATTCTTTGTTCATCTTCGTTTTTCAACCCTTTTTATTTTGATTTAATCCATGTTTCCCTGATTTTTTTATATATTTTAATTTTTTAACAATTTTAGTATCATATCAAACTCTTTCATTTTTTAATAATTTTTTAATATTACTCTTAGTAAATTATTTTTTAAATTTTACTCAAATCATTATTTTAAAAAAAATATATTTCATTTAATTGTCATATTTTATCCAAAAGTTTTTCTAAAATGAGGCAATATTTTTCGTATTTAGGAATTTGGGAAATAGTGCCCTAACATGCTGGGTTGCGATTTCTCGTTTGTCTAAATGCCTAAAGTATCCTTCTAAATAGATTTTTTAAATCACGAGATGATTTCAGTTACGAGAGTTTAAGAATATCGTGTCCTATCATGCTGGATGTGATGTTTGTATTCTTTCGGAGCTAAGGAATCTCGATTTTTCAACTTAAATAATTCTGGTTTTAAAAAAGGGATCATATTTTTAAAACCTTTCAAATTTTTGACATTAAGACAGAAAACTATCCAATTTGGTACCAATTTTGGGCATTGCGAGGGTGCTAATCCTTCCTCGTACGTAACTGACTCCCGAACCTGTTTTCTTAATTTTCGTAGACCAAAACATTTTATAAGGTGATCCAATCACACCTAAAAAGGTTGGTGGCGACTCCTGTTTTCATTTTTCAAAAGTCGATCCCCATTTTTCAAACATCCCTTTAAAAAATGGTTTCGACAATATACATACATGATATCCATACATAATATAAACAACAATATACATAACATACATAAACAGTAATGTACATAGCATACATAATATTCATACTACTATACATACATAATATACATACATAGCAGACATACTAATATATCAATTGATTGACCTTTCAACCTCAATCAATTTCAACCTAAAAAGCATTCCCTTCAATACGGAGTTCTTTGCATATACACGAATGCCAACAAAAAAAGTTACAAATCAGCTATAATACGAATAAAATATCTAAACAAAAAAACCCTAAGTATGGTTAAAAATTGGTTTAAAATTAAACCAACACTAAGAAACCATTAGAAATTGTGAAACATTTTTTTTAAACCAGAATATCGATGGTCCAAATAAAAAATTTGTCAGTTTCTGAGAATGAGGCTAAATCCAAGTAAGGGAAAAATAAAAACTTTCTTTTTACAAAAAAAAAAACACAATAAAAAGCACATCGAGAAACCAATAATTTTTTTAAAAAAAACTTATGCTTTTTAAATGGAAACAAGAAAAAAAAACCTAGAAAGGTTACGTAAAATACCAGTAATTCGAATACCACTTCACTAAGATGAAAGGCTGAGTAATCGATGATGAAACAAGGCTTCTTTTAGTGATATGATGAAATTTTTTTCAAATGATTTGGTAATCGAAAGGGTTTCTCAGATGGCTGAGATGATTAAAATGTTTCATAATCGAAAGGGTTTTTATAGAAATGTTGAAGGATGGAAACGTCTAGTAATCGAAAAGGCTTCTTCAGCAATCGATGGAAACTTTTCACTAATCAATAGAAAAGAACTTAATGGATTTTGATTTTTGTTTATTTTAATAAATGATGTTAATTAATTTAAAAAAATATTTTAATCATTTTTTCACACGATGGGTCAAAGGGGTCAAAGAGGGTGATATGTGTCAGCATGCGATTGGCAAGAGCTACCATGTTTTTAAAAAATTAATGTAGTTAGGCTCATGTACCAATATAATGGACAGAAAAAAGTTTGGGTACTAATATAGGACAAAAAATAATAATAAGTATCGATTTGGGAGAGGTTGATAACTTCGGGGACCAATTTTATATTTAACCCATAAAAATAAAAGAAAACAACAACCAAATCCAAAATAATCATAGTATATTTAAATTACATTCCCTAAATTTTAAGTGAAATGTAACTTCAATCTTCGTCGGAATCTGGCTCTAACACCACTACCATTTCCCCCTTTTCTTTCCTTCCCTAGTCCTTTTATAAACTTTATTGACTGAACAACAACATGACGCATCTTTGTCTTTATTGTGGAAAACTAACCCTTTAATTGAAGGTCTTCTGGGATGAACACCTCATTCAAGTCATGGAATTGATGCATTGGGGTGTCCTCATCCATATTCTCTCCTTCTTCTCTCTTTTTTTAGCAATCTCATCATGTAGATCTTCATCAATAAAAGCACCATGGTGGAAGGTGACATAGGGATTCATTGGCCATTGTGGGACATCCCATCCTTGTTGCTCAGCATATCGATCAATGAACGGTTGTAAGGAATATCACTCTTAGGGTCTCACTATGACCTCCACCCTTCGTTTGATGTTTTAATTTATGCACATCCTTCATCTTCTTAGTTATCAAAGAAGATGGCATCTCCATATTCCTTTTCTTTCACTGATTCCATTCTTGAATCTGCTTGCATTGCAATTTTTGATACTGAGTATACATCGTGTCTCCAATGACACTTTTTATAGGGTGGAATAATTGCTCCGTAGATTTGATTAGGATATTAGCTTCACAACACAAATTTTCTTCCAAGTGAGGAAATTATATTCCTACCTTTGACCCACTAATGCACTTGCACATAAAATGGTTGATCCATTTCCCAAAATTAATCTTCTTATTCTACAAAACGGCATACAATAGTATACCTCAAAAAGTTGTTACGTTAGAAATGTTCAAGACAGGACAAACTTGAGTGCATATTAATTGTATCCACATTTTCGCAATAGGGAACATAATAGCTTGATTAAAAGTTAGTGATAAATTAGTGATTGGCTGACGTTCCCATTTCCCATAGTTTTTAGTTAAGAAATACATCATTTCATCCATATTGATATCTTGAAAATATTTCAAATCATGTAACTCAAGATAATCGGTCATAAAAAAATGGGATGTTATAATATCTACAAATGTTGTTTGGGGATATGTCAACGTATTGTCCCTGAACGAGTACCTCACTTCCCTCTGTATCTTTTAGATTTGCATAAAATTATTTTACTATAGAAGTGACAGTAATATTTTTCGAGGTAAGGCAAAAGTCATGCCATCCATAATGGTGGACTAAATCCCACATTTCATCGCACAGATTTGATGCCAAATTGAAACCTCGTATAAGAATGAAAGTCATTCCTTGAAGTTCTAAAAAATATTTTTCACTTTATTTAGTTCAAAATCTAACTTCATTTAAATCTGATGAGATTTGTCTTAGTATGATTTAGCCCTTTTGTGCCTTTAAGAGCCATGTTACTATTTTCACTAAGTTTTAAAATAAGAAAGAATTTGGGAAATAAACTAACTAATTTTACAATAACAATAAATTTAAAACGCTATACAACTATTAAAAATCCTAGATTTTTACAAATATATTAAAGTACACTAAAAAGGTAAATATCAAATCCCTTAACCTTAGTTGTTGTTTAAGAAAATAGTGAGTTTTGCCCTTCCCTTGGTTGTTCGTTTCCTTGAGATTGAAGTACCTTACTGAAACTTGAAAGAGAAAGAAGAAATAAAGCATAGAATTTTAAAGGCGGAAAAGAGTTTTTGAAACCCTAGAATGAGAAAAGAGAGAAGGGAAAGACTTTGGGGGTTTTAGAACTTGAAAATTGAACTAAAATAAGGATTAAAATGGAGGATTTATTGCTTTAACCTAATGGGGTCATGAATTAGAATCAGGTATTTCACAGTACCTGACTCAGTGTCGTGACATCAAGGTCTTAATGTCGTGACAATACAAATAGTCTACCCGTAGTGTCGCGACTTCAATATCCCGATGTCATGACACTAATCCTGATTTCAGCCTAAAGTCTCAAACTCCATACTGACTCTCGCGTCATGACACTGATTTGTTTTAATACATAAATCCTTCACTCAAAACTATTGCTAATGTCACGACACTAACATCATGGCATCGTGACACCAACCACAATCTCAATATAACTTATTTCAATTTTAGTTCTTCAACCCTTCACATAAAATCTCTATAACATAATAATAAAATCTAATCCTAAATGAAAAAATTAAAATAAAAAATCAATAAATTTGCAAATTTAAATAATTTACACAACCACTAAATCAACAAAAAAGTTTAAAAATTGTTCCTAGGGAAATTATCCCTGCCCTGATAAAAATCCATTAAATTAGTGCTCCATGCTTGACTACTCTACTTCTTCCAAAAGTGAGTCATCCATCCCTTCTCCCTTGAGCACCACCAAATCTTCAGATCTTTCTAGAGTTCTCCCTCATGATCGCGAACGTACACTTGAAAATATGAAATACTCCAAATACATTCGATCAAGCTTATCTATAAAATGACAAAATGAGGAATTAAATGAATAATAAGTATGAACAGGTTGATGAGAATTTATCATTTTTGAGTAGGAGTTAACACACTTGAACATCTCTACACTGCCATTGATTTTCATAATAAACTCATCTATTTCTACATCAATGGTGGAATTAAAGGTGGAGAAAATGACCTTCCCAAAAAATTGAGAATTTCCAAATCTTCTTCAAAATCTAGCACAACAAAATCAAATGGGAAAATAAACTACTTAACTTTGATTAACACATCTTCTAACACAACTTTTGGATACACTAGGGATCTATCAGCAAGTTGTAGAGTAATCAAAGTGTGTCTTAACTCCCCTAAGCCTAATCTACGATAAATAGATTGAGGCATTAGATTAATGCTAGATCCTAAGTCACAAAGGGCTTTCCAAAAATTTACTCCCCTTATTTCTACGGGTATAATAAAGCTTCTAGGATCTTTAAGCTTAAGTGGAATCTTCCTAAAAATAATTTCACTACACTCGACATTAACAATTAATTTCTCACCCTTAATTATCCTATTGCGCTTGGACATGATTTCTTTAAGAAATTTAGCACATTTTGGTATTTTTTTCAATTAATTCAAGCAAAGGTAATTTGACATTCAAAGATTTAAAAAGATTCAGAACACTTACAAATTCTTTATTGTCCTTTTTTTTCCCTCTAATCTAGCCAAAAATGGAATTTTCCTAATACTAGGTTGATCAACTTGTTTAGAATTAGGATCAGCTACCTTAATTTCATTATCCTCCTCATCCTTACATACCCTTTGTTTGACCTTAAGAGTTGGAGTATCGTCCTTCTCATTATCTACAACCACAATAGATTGTCTAACCAGATCTCTCACCATCATTCTTGAGCAAATAGTATTACCCTTCTCATGCCCCTTACCTTCCCTTTTAAGGTTATTCTCTGTATTACTAGGGATACTAGTGTTACTTTCATTTGCAACACTCGAAGCATTTTCTCCATTTGACTTTGCATTTGTTGCATACTCATATGAATCAAATGCATCCTTTTCGTCAATTTTTCTCACCCTAATGATCACCAGAGGGTCAGTACTAGAGGTGGGTTTCCTCTCTTTGTCTTGAAGCCTATAAAGTTTTGAGGCCTGGTATGGAGGAACTTGCCTAGGGTAGTTAAAACTTCTTGTCCCTTGGTTGGAGATCCCTTCTTGGTTTCCTTCCCACTTAAGTTTAAGATGTTCACTGCACCCCAACTTATAAGTATTAAAATAGGGGTTAACAGCACTATTACCCATATAATTCACCTTAGCATAATTCCCCTCTTGATTATTACCCTAAAAAGAATTTTCATTCTTACCACCTATATGGACTCTTCCAGATCAGTATTTTTAGGTATTTGAGGTCTATTCGAGCTAACTTCAAGGTGGTTAAGCCTATTGAGGATTTTTTATACTTATCCTCACCACTGACTGCATTTATAGTTGGTGGTTTAACTCTATATACGAACTAATCAATCGGACACACGTAAGAGTTCATTGTCATATACTCTATGAGTTAGCAACCCTCAGCATATATCTTAGACATGAACATCCCCATAGACGCTCCATCTAAACTAGACCTTAGATTCCCATACAAACCATCATAGAAGGTCTGTAAATGTAGCCAATCTTGAAGACCATGGTAAGAGCTCTTATATAACATAACTTTGAGGCACTCCCACGCCTCATAGAGTGATTCCTCCTCAAATTACCCAAACTTGGTGATGTCCACCCTAAACTTCATTGCCTTGCAAGATGGAAAATACTTCACAGGAAACTGATTGGCAAGTTCTTCCCACATAGTGATGGAATCTACAAGTTGTGAATCTAACCACATAAACATGTCATCACATTATGAAAAGGGGAAGAGTCAAAGACGAATAGAATCACTGGATACCTTATTATATCTAAAAGTATCACATAGAGTTAAGAAGAGCTTAAGGTGTTAATTAGGGTCTTCATCCATCGACCTCCAAAATTACAGGTTACTCTGGATAATCTGGATCATTGTCGATCTAATCTCAAAATTATTCACATTTATCATCGGCTTGTTGATACTGCATCGTACAACATCTAATTTTTTCATGGCATAGTCCCTTAATGTATGATTTTTCATTTGTTCCTCTACTTGTGGACTTTGCAACTGTGATTCCTCAAAAGTGGGTTTTGCCTCGGTCGATCAATGTACGATTGATCTTTCCTAGGAAATAACCCATTCTTTGCGTCGTGCTATGTTCTCTCCAGCTTAGGATCAAATAGGAGCAACTTGTTTCTACTCTAAGTCATACACTGAATGAAAACACCACAAGAAATTCAACCAAATTAAACAATTGAAATAAACTAAAATTTAACAAAATAAAATACAATAATGCATAAAAAGTAAAGCATTATATCTACAATATCAGAATTCACTACTTATCTTCATACAAATCATGCAAATTATCACTAAATAACTCAATTATCAAACAAAAAAATCTCCCCGGTAATGGCGCCAACAACTTGACAGTGCCTCTGCCTCAGTATACGTGTACTGAGAAGAGAAAATTGCAGACGAAGACTAAAATGTGCGGTGTTTTGCAAGTGTAACAGGTCGAGTTGTATTATTTTTAAAGTGTACAATTGAACACTTGTGGAGTATTCCAAGAATCGAACCCACAAGAAACATGTTGGTATGATTTAATTAAAAGCAACAATCACGCAAACCAAAAAGTTTAAATAGCTAATATCTAACAAGCTATAGTACGATAATTCATAAATTGAATGTTTAAGTTATAATAATATCTAAAGGACTTAATTGTAAAGATTCCAAAATTTATAATAAAAATAATTAAAAACAAAAGTAGTAGTTGATTAATTTTCATGTTGACAATTAATTCTCAGATTAGGGAATTGAATGGAATAACTTTCTAATCAGTTAATCAATGCCTCTTGGTTAATAATTTACCCAATTACAATTTATTCTAATTATTCTCTCGATTTATCTTAGAGTAAAGAGGGACAATTGAATTTTTACTCTATAAGGTCTCCTTCTAGTCTCACTTATCTATGTTTTCACCTAGAGTTGTCAATTACAAGTTTCTACATCTACTTAATTTAGTCATTAATTTGTAAATTAAATGTTTAATAGTCCAATTAACCAACTACCCAAGGAATTTAGTTCATGCTCATCTTAAACAAACAATACCCAATAACGCTTCTGTTCATCTAAATAATTAAACAATACAAAATTTTAAGGAGTTTAGAAATTGCTCAAATTTTTTGATGAAGTCCTTAATTTTTCTTGTTGAAATCAAGGGTTTTCAAATTTCTATTAAATTTGAATTAATCGATCGAACTGAACTACTTCGATTAACCAGTTGATTAACCAATCTAATTCGGTCGAAGATCAGTTAATGGTTTTTTGAAAGTTTGGTTATCAGTTAATTCTATTTGAAATCGGGTAATTAACCGAATTAATCAAACTTTCAATAAAACCAGTATTATATATTATATATATATATATATCAGGCTTAGCTAGCTAGCCCACTTTCCACCCAAGCCCCAACCACCGGCCTACCCAATAAACCCAATCCAATATTAAAACTCCCTAACCCACTAACCCAAACCCAATAACCTTAACCCAACTTGAAAATCCCTAAACTACAATAAAAAATAACACAAAAAGCCCTAGTCCTATAACCTTAACCACTAATCTGTAGTTTGAATCTCATTCTTATTGATCTTCATCGTCAATTCATCACTCATCTCCTCAAATATCTAGCTTCCTCTGAAATCTCCCTATTACCGAGTGCCAACTACTGATAGCCACCAATCATCATTGACCATCGTAACCCAACACAGTGATGCACTTTCACCGTCTGGCCACTTCACTCACACACCTTTTCTGTTTTCTTACTCACATCATTGCTGGAACCCTTTTTGCCTTCAAGTGTGATGCTGTTAATTGAGGTGTTTGGTTGTTAAATCTGGTTTCTTTCTTGTTAAATATGTTTGTTAATTGCGGTGTGAAGCATATTATAAGGAGATTTGATTGAGGTTAGGCTGGGTGGCCTTTGCCTAGCAGTCAAGAGAAGAGATAGCATTAAGCTACAGTTGTCTACTCAGTCAATATCCGAGCATTCTTCCCTTAATCACCAGTAAAACCAAGATAGGGAAATTCTGAAAATCTTTCTTTTATTTGGTTGTTAATTCATCTCTTAGAACAACTCAGTTAAAAACAAAAACTTTCTATCTTTAGATGTTGCTAATTGGTTGGTTCTATTTTTTAAGAAACAAATTCCATTTTTTATTGTTTGATATATTTTAGTTAAATTACTTTTATGATTTATCATTGACATAAAAAATGCAACTTTTTATCTCTTTCTCATTTGGAGTTGGGTTTTTTAAGGCATTTCGAAAAATGCTTGTAGATGAAAAGTATTACTAGTATATTACCAATATATTAAATTTCATGAAACTGATTGTTTAGACAAAAGAAGAATTTAATATTACCAGTTTATTAAATTATGTAAATAATATAGATACTAGGGGGTTGTTAGATATGTAAGGCAACCTCCAACTAGATTACAAAAGTTTAAGGAGTGTGTTGTAGTGAAAAAGATAGAGTACAAGAAGATGTTGTGTATTGATGCTTGTACTAGGTGGATGTAATAGCCTGATTTTAGCTAAATCGAAACAGTGGTTTTGGAACCACAAATCTGAAGTTAAAAATTTATTTTAATATTATTTTTGGTATTTACAACATGAAAGTATCAATGTGTGAAATTTTCGTGAAATAATTTTATTGTTTAATTGTTTAATTTGAGAAAAAGGACTTAATCGCGTAAAATGCAAAAGTTGCATTCTACTTGTTAACGGTGTCATATAGCTTTGGCTTTTAAATATAATGGACTTAAATGGTAATTATCCCATTATATTAGTAAGTGGACAATTTTGGCATGTGTTAAGTGATTTTAAACAGTTATTAATAAGGTTAAGTATGGTATTTTGGTATTTTAATGTTATTTTTAATTAAAAAAATATAAAGATGAATTTCATTCATTTTTCTTAGCCATGAATAGTAAAGAAGAAATTCATTCTAGGGCTTGAAATTTTGGCACTCTCCTAGCTTGATTAAGGTACAATTTTAGCTCGGCTTTTGATGTTTTATAGGTTTTTGTAATCGTTACTTTGTGTACTAGCTAGCCCTACTTTTAATTTCGAAACTGTTAAAGATTTTGAGGGTTTTCATTGATGATTTTATTTTTTCTTTGGTGTTTGATGATGAACTATGAATTTTTGATAATATATTTTCATGTTTTATAAAGCGATTTTTGACAAAAATGTCAAAAATGGATTAAATTATGAAATGTGTAAATTGAAGGGCTAAAATGTGAAATAAATGAAAGTTTTAGGTTGATAGGGACTCATGTATAAATTGGATAAGCATGTATTAAGTTGAATTGTGTGAATTTTGTATATTTGTGAAATAGGGACTAAATTGATTAAATGTCAAAGTTTAGGGGCTAATGTGTAAAAATGCCCAAATGTGTATTTTTGGACTAAATTGAATGAGTAGGTGATTAAATGAATTAATTTTGAATACATTTAGATCAAGAAAAGAGGAATCCAGAATTAGATCGGGGGAAAGGCAAGATTATCGTGTAATTGACTCGTTCTGCCGTTTTCATGCCCGAGGTAAGTTCGTATGTGGTAATTTCATTATAAATGAATGTTAAATGCTTTGATATTACATAAATTGTTATTATGAGATTTTGAATAATATCTGAATTGTGACTACGACTCTACGGATGTGTTTGAGGATGAAATTGACAAGTGAAACTTCCCTGTTGAACCTTAAGAATAGTTTAGGATGCTAGTGACATGTCATTAGGCTTTTGTGTTGTCTTCAGGCCATGATATCGGCACTTCGAGTGTGAATGATACCTTGATTTGGATACGGGCCATGGTATAGGTACTCCAGGATAAATTACCTTGATTTGGCTATGGGCCATGGTATAGGTACTTATCGATTGTGATCCTTGAGTATCCGACTTCTATTCTGAATGGTTTAACTGGTAAACAAATGATGTGGTTGAGAATGAGGTTAGTACGAGGTGACACAGGCATGTACGGAACCTATTCAAGTATTAAATAGAGAAAGTTCAATGAGATGGTACGTAATCATGTTTTGAGACATGAGAAAGGTTTGTAGTTAATGTGGTTATGATTTGGTAATGTGAAATTGATTGAATTACATTTATTTGATGAATTGAGTTATTCATTTACGAACTTACTAAGCTATGAAGCTTACTTTGTGTTATTTTTCTATGTTTTATAGTGAAGCAAATCTAGCTTGAATCCAGGAGTTGTTGGGAACATCATCGCACTATCAAACACCTAAGTTGGTACTTTTGAGTTGTGTATATATAGTATATGGCATGTATAGGCTAGTTGTGATACTTTGGTTGTGAATATAGCCATTAGAGTTGGCTTGTAAATGTATATGTTTGTTTTGTATATATAGCCATGAGTGATGACTTATTTTGGTATGTTTTGGTATAAATGTGGTTATGGTTTCATAGTTGCTCCAATGGTTATATTTTGAGTTTGGTAAATAATCTATATGGTCGTGTGTCCCTTGGTGTTTAAATTAAAATGAAGTCAGTATGCTCCACACAACCTAGCACACGGCCGTGTGACTTGGCTGTGTTGCATAAGTCAGTATACCATACAGGATTGACACGGCTTAGTACATGGCCTGGCACATGGGCTTGTGTGGCTACTTCGAAGGGCACACGGGCTAGACACACAGGCGTGTGGTCAGTCGTGTGACCCAAGTCAGTATGTATGCCTTTTATTCATAGGCCTGTGACATGGACGTGTCTGAAGCCGTGTGAGGTACACAGGCTGTTCATATGGGCGTATGACCCTTGTATGTTTGAAATTTTTCTAAGTTTCCAAAATTTTCATATGTTACTAGTTTAGTCCTAAACTAATTCTAAAGTATCTTTTAGGCCTCGTAAGCCCTTATAAGGTACAATACAATTGTGTTGAATGGTATTTGAATATGAATGCATAAATGTATAAGTTATGTATGATAAATGACGTGTATTAATCGGTAATACCTCATAACCCTATTCTGACAATGAATACAGGTGAAGGGTGTTACAGTGGAACTTGACCTACTTAATTTCAGACACTACTAAGAATTTTGAGAGAGCTTTTGAGATATTTGAGGAGCAAGATACAAACTTTAAGGCTGAACTTAAAAGGGGGGAGGGTTGGCCTAGTGCAGATGATTGGGCTAGTGTTAGAAACTTGAGAGGTTTCTTGGAATACTTTTATGAAGTCACTTTGCATGTTTCTGACACTTCATATGTCACATCCAATAATTTTATTTATAAGCTTTTTGAAATTGACATCCTTTTACGAGATGCTCAATCAAATATTGATGTTGAATTTAGTGTTATGGAAATGAAGATGAAAAACAAATATGATAAGTATTAGGTTGATATTGATAAGATGAATTTGCTTGTGTTTTTTAATTGTGTTTTAGATCCTAGAAAAAAATTGAAGTATCTTGAATTTGCACTTAATGAAATGTCTAATGTTGAAAAAGCTTGTGAAATGTTGAAAAAGCTTGTGAAATTATGCAAAAGTTGAAAGAAGCTTTGTATGAATTGTTTGATGAGTATAAGCCTCCACTTCATAGTGCTTGTAGCCAACCGAGTGTGTTAGCACATGTTTCTTTCGGTAAACCACAATAAAAAATGAAAAGGTGTATACAAGCTTTGTATAAAAAGCATGAGTTGAGAATGGTGGTGAGGAAAAAAGTCTAAATTAGATAATATCTAGCCGAGACTAATGAGAATTTTGTTGAAGATTTTGATATTTTATTGTGGTGTAAAGTGAATAGCCCTAGATTTCCCACTCTTTCAAATATGGCCAGAGATGTGTTAGCTATACTTGTTTCTACGGTTGCTTCAGAATCTGCATTTAGTATCGGGGGTGTGTGCTTGATCAATTTAGGAGTTCTTTAACTCTTAAAATTGTACAAGCTCTTGTGTGTACTCAATATTAGATTCAAAAATCATCATCAAAAGAAGACATCAAGAAAATTGAAGAACAAATCCAAGAGCTTGACAATATTGAAAATTTTATATTTATTTTTAATTTACTAGTTTCAATTTTTTTACCACATCACTTCTATACTAATTTATTTAATCATTTTAATGTCTAGACTTTTTGTTGAATGCATTAGAGCCTACCCTAAATTCATGAGCTTTCGTGAGTTGAAAGGTGTTCTTGCTATCTTATTCTTGTTAACTTACAATCGGTTCTTTTGTTTATATTATTTGATCTTTTTAATGCATATATTTCTATTATATGCTCATTGTGTGCACACATTTTGTAGGCATAATGCAAATGGAGATCGTTTGGAGAGTAGAAATGCATGCAAATGAAGAATATTAAAGATTATTACATTTTAATTATGTGTTAATTTCAAGACTTATGTAGTGTTTCAAGATTAAAATTTCAGTTAATTTTGGATAATTCAGTTGATTTTGGTTAATTCGGTTAAATGAAAATTACCATTTTATTTTTTGATATGTTTTATACTTGTTTTATCATAAAAAAAAACAAAAACGTAAAAACTTCGGTTAATTCGGCTAACTGACCGAATTAATCGAAATAGTTCGATTCGATTGTTTTTTTAAAATGTTTTAGTTCGGTTAATGGTTAAGGGTTTAAAAAGTTTAGTTAATTTGGTTATTGCTAGTTTAGTTTGGTTAACCGGTTGAACACCCCTAGTTGAAATGGTGCGTAAAAAAAAGATCTTGCAGTTTTGATTATTCAATTGTAAACTTTGATGAAAAGCTAACTAAACTCGATTAAAATTAAAAGTGAAAAACTCAAAGTT